>NC_041387.1:38035017-38050872 GCF_002162155.2 Triticum dicoccoides | reverse complement strand
GGCGGCAACAGCAGGCGGGAGCCGAGCGTCTCCCTATTTTTACTGAGAATGGCTGCTGCTGGACTAAATTTGAGATGGACGGCAGATTTTTTTTTGGGGGGGAGGGGGGGGGGGCATATTTGTGGGATTAAACTTTTTGAGGGATCTGCTAGCTGATGCTTAATTCCCCCAAACAAAAAAATTCTCCTCAAATATGGCTTTTGAGGCATCTGCTAGAGATGCTATGATGTACGACAATTTGTTCAACCAATAAAGCGTAGTTCCTTCTGGCAATATTTCCTATGTTGTGATGGCCAAGAAATGTCAGGTGCAATATTTTCCTTTCATCTTCTTAGAGCATCTTAGAACATCAGAAAATCTCTGTCGATTTTTGTGGTTCAGACTTTAGAGTTGTAGAGGACCTTCAAAATACATAAGAGCATGAGACATTGTAGTTAAGCCTTGAAAATGCATGTATCATACTGGTTTGCTACTATTTGCAGATGTAAGTTTTGATAGATATATCCTTTACTCTTTGAAGATTATACTCGACCTGTTACAAAAGCCCTACCCTAGAAACAAGACTAGGTACATGTATTTTTGTGATGTCAAATAAGCTGCAATTGTTATGAATCAAAGAAACCCCTGTCTTTGATGGAGCACAACTTCGAAACCTTAACCTTGTTGGCATGTGCTGGGAAGCATGATTGTCAAGAGTGTTCAGACTGTAGACTTCTCATCATGTTTTCTTCTTGTTAGCCTATAATCAGTGCCTACGTGGCAATACGTTGGGTAAAATAGCTCTGAACTTGATTTGTACCAGAGAAAAATATGAATCACGGTTGACTTTTGCGAATGAGGTGAAAATGAAATTGCTTTCAGAAAATTGTAGATATAAAACCATTGTTGAGGTGATGGCTATTTCTTTTTTTAACATGAAGCACTAAGATGACTTTAAATTTTCAGCCTAGTTTGTTGTTTCACTGAAGATAAGTTGAGGGTATTCTCTACCTATGCCAAGTCATGTCTCCTGATGTTTCGAGTTTACAAGCCCTTTTTTCCTACTCTGCAGGCTGCAATTTACTTCAATAAAATACAATGTTTCTGCTTTGAGGAGCAAACACTTCTTCCAGGGGAGCAGATTGACATGCCGGTGAGTTTAATTTTGCACTCTATACAGTAATGATGGCTTTTCTAGTTGCCACCATTATTTCTGCACAAACAGAAAAACAACGTAAACAGTGAGATTCAGGGCACCTCACCTTTCGTTCCAAGGGCAAAAAAAAAAAATATATTCCAAGAACAATCCTATAAAAGAAAATTCCTAGATATCCTGTCATAAATCGAGGCAGAAAGAGAAGGGTCTACTCTACATTGCTTATTTTGGTGGGGACTTAACTTATTATAATAGTCTAGATACAAGTCTATTATTTCTAATGACAGGACCTGAAACTGTGTATGTTGAACTACTGTAGCATAATATCCACCCATGGTAACTCTGCTAGTACTCTCTTTTTTTCCTTGCAAATGGTAGCTCTGCTGCTTGTTGTAACATGCACCTGAAAACTTTCAGGTATTCTTCTACATTGACCCTGAGTTTGAGACGGACCCCAAAATGGACGGGGTGAACAACATAGTTCTTTCCTATACATTCTTTAAGGTGAAAGAGTAGGAAAGTTTGTAAGTGACCCGTAACATTAATTCTATTGAAACTGTTACGCAAATTGTGTTCCTAAAAATTCCTTGTCATGTAACACCAAGAGTAAAAGGTTAGGTTTTTCATGTAGTTATTAGTTCACATGGTTTGGTGGAAATTTTTGCAAATAATCTGCAAGGGTTGTTCCGATGCAGTCAAATTGGAGAAACAGTTTTGGGCTGATCTGAAGAATCGAGGAACGGGAATGAATGTATTGATGGGATCAGGGAACTTTATCACGTGTGTTTGGACCTAAATGATTAAAGTTTTTTTTCCTGGTAATCTACGTCTGAACCCCGGCTCAGATGCTCGCGATGAATGGAAAATTCAGGAAAAGTAGCAACAACAAAAATAATAACCAAAATCAGTATTCTTGTTGAAGTTATTACGTAGGACCGTACCTTTGCATTTCATCTCGATCAGCCAGGGCCAGAATTTTTACTAGAAGTAGAAGAGTTACACAAATTTTGCGAAATGATCACAAGGGTTTATGCAGTAAGAACATGCAAGCCTTTTTAGGTTGTATCCGAAGACATGGAGGGTTGATGTTCCAAATCTAAACACATCCTGATAAGATTTTGTCAGAATAAAATAACACATCCTGATAAGATTTTGACTTGACATTCTTCTCGAGTCCTGTACTATGTGGTGCCAACAAATACCATTGGTAAGTACTACTCCTTAAACAAATATAAGACGTGTCACTGAGTACGTAGCTCCCAGATGTAGTAGAAAAAAAATACTCTTAAATTTCCGATGTTTTTCGACATTTCAAAAAGGATCTTACGTTATGGGACTGAGGGAGTATGTATCACCAGCTAGTGTACGTGCTGTGTGTGTCGCGACATGCATGGCTGCCTAGGAGGAGAGAAGACCACATGAAAAATCGATGGAATCTTATGGGACGGTACTGGTGATCTGGTGAACCACACCACAGGTGTTTCGGACGGTAGCCGGCAGCCGGCAGCACTGTGCAGTCGATTCGATTGGCCCCGCCCCCGCGGCTACGGGAGAAGAGACGAGGCCAGGGCTACCCTGCTGCTGCTGTCGCACGTTGAGTGGAGGCAGTGCGGGAGTACCTCTTTTTCTTGTACCGGCGCTACTGTTTGGCCGCGAGCCCGCGTCGCGCCAGGGAGCGAATCCGCCGTGCGGATCGCCTCGCCGTGGCCGTGGCCCGTGGCCCCTGGCCCTGGGCCTGGATACGGCGTCCGGGACCGGCGAGCGCCACCGAATCCACCCCCGTCCACGGAGGCTGCTGCGGCCTGCGAGCCCCGACGCCTCGTCGCTGACACCAGCATATGCTACGACACCCACGGCCCATGTCTGTTGGGAGGCGCCTCGGCCTCGCCTCGGCGGCTAGCGGCGGAGCACGGAGCGCGCCGGCTTTTGCAGCAGCACTGCATCAGTTCGGTTGCATGCCTGCCATCGTGTTGCTGCGCGGCGCAGGAGACAGTCGCTGCTCGCTGCGTACGGCGGCCGTGGCGGTGGCGACGTACGCACGTACGTACCAACTCATGCCGTACGGTGCGGCAGTCATCTTTACGCAGGTACTCGTTTGGATGATGCGTGCAGTGCAGTACAAGTGCTGAGGTGAGTTTGGCCAAGTTCGTGACGATGCGGATCCGATCCGGGTTGTCACGTTTCGACCCGTGTCCTATGATGATGTGAGTACTCCGGCTATAGATGCTCTAAGGCCAACTCCACCGCGCGACCCTATCCTGCCCGCCTCCGTCCGTTTGGGGTAAAAGGGACAAAGGAGACGGCCCAGCGCGCGGGCGCAAACGAACTTTTGTCCGTTTTGTGTCCGCTTTCGTCCCATCCGCGGCTCAAGTTTGCGCCGCTTTTGGGGTGAAACGGACACCACGCGGACGCGCGGGTCGTCTGCGCGTGTCCTCCCCTGGCCTGCCCGTCGATGGCACAGGACGGGCCTTTTTCTATCCGCCCCCTCCTCCCTCCGGCCGCATCCACTTCACTCTTCCACACTCTTCCCCTCTCTCCCCCTCGCCGCCGCCGGCCGCCCGCTGCCATTGCAGTCGTACACCTCGGACGCGCGCTTGCCCAGCCCCTCCCTCTCGTCGCCGCCGAGCTACCCAAGCACGGCCACCTTGTTTGCGCACCCGCCGGCCGGATTTGGGGCGGATCCGGTCGGTCTTGAGCTCGCCCGACTGTGGGAGGCCGGGCCGTGCCATGGACTGGCCGGGCACCTTGCCGGAAGGCCCTGGCAGGGCCGCAAGGCCACATGCAGGCAGTGGCTCGTCCTCTAGCCGCTCGGATCTGCACCGTCGGTGGTCCGCCGGCAGATACGCGAATGGCGGCCGGCCGGGCTCGGTGCTTGCCCAAAAGCTCGTCGGCGCACCGTTGCCCCTCATCAAGTGCAACCACTGCCCAAGGGTGGTCGTGCGCCGCGTGTCTACAACGCCGGAGCATCCCGAATGGGTGTTCATCAAGTGCTTAAACGATAGGGTATGTGCTCTTTTAGCTTTGGTGCATGTTTGTGCTCTTGGATTAGACTAATGGTGCTAACTTTAAGTTTTATTGTGTAGACCGGATGCAAGTTTTGGTATTGGGAAGAAGAGTACATCGATATGTCGATAGAGCAAAATGTAGTGCATGTTCGTGCACTTTTAGCTAGCCTAGAGGCTTTAGATGAGACAAGTGCACTTGTTGCTAGATTAGAGTCTAGGCACGATACTACGTGCGAAGAAGCAACAAGGCACGATACTACGTGTGAGGAAGCAACGTCGACTTCTGGCTTGAAGAAGAAAGGAGGGGGCAACGTCGTGTCTCCTCCACAGATCAACAATGAGTGCATCGAAAAGGCGCTAACCCAACTCAATGGAGCAGTTACGGAAGTTGGGTATCTTCTCAAATGTATTCTTGTGGTTCTTGTTTTCTTTGGCCTTTCTTTACTAGTCAAAATGTGATGATGTATTGTCATGTATCGAAAATGAATGATAAAAAAAGTTGAAGGACTTGCAAAGAAATATACGCGGACAGGATGGGGCAAATGGATGCGGCCGCGCGCTGGGCGCACGGCCACCGCATCCCAGGACAGGCCCGAACACGACCCCAAACCCCTACCCAAACGGACAGAATCCAGACAAAACGGACGTCCGTTTGGGGTCGCGCGGTGGAGTTGGCCTAATCATAGCGACTATACTCACATCGGACACTCAAACACCCGTGTCCGGAGAGTGCATCTAGATGCCTCATACTATAAATCTTAAATCCATACAAAAGCATGTAAAGAAAAAAAAATCTACCTACTAAGTAGATCAACTAGCGTCGGAGATGTCCACTACATTGACGGCAACCGTAGCTCCGGCTCCTGCGACTCCTCCGGCTCCTTCGTGGCGACCTCCACATCCATCTCCGCTTCAACCTCGTTGAAGAGGGTGTCGGTCGCTGACTATTCCTGCCGGATGGAACGCCGGTTGGCCTTCACATAGGCCTCATCCAGGATGAAATTCAGGATGTCCTGTTGCTCCGCCATCTCGTCCGCTTGGGCGACGACGAACCCCACCTTAGCCTGCTTCATGTTGAAGCCCGGAGCCGAAGCCGGCGCCAGCTCCCGCTCCGCCTTCTCGTCGTCCTCGGGATCCGTCACCTTCATCGGAGCCGGTTGCTGCTCCCCTCCCTCCTCCTCCGTCGAGTCCGAAGGCAGCCCGACAGGAATGCAGGGGGCATGCGCGACACGCCTCGCCCAGATCTCCTGCTCGATCTCGTACCGGCACTCCGGCGTGAGCATAACATAGGTGGTTATCTTCTTTCGGACCATGGCGAAGCTGGAGAGTGTGGGACGAGCGCCGGAGCGGGAGAGAGGGAGGTGGATGAGCGCGGGCTGGGCGACGCGAAGAGGAAGGAGGTGGATGGACTAGGGTTGAGGGACGCCGGCCGGCTTAAATAGCCGGATTTGGCCTCGCCGGACCGGCACCACGCGGTGTTCACAACCCCCCTCCCCCCTCCCCCACGCACCAACCGAAGGAGACGTCCACCAGATCGCCGGGTTTTCGGGCGATTTCGTATGGGACCCCATCATCAGTCAGACGTGACGGACGCGTCTGGGCGCCTTATATCCGACTCATATTTAGATTGGATATGAGGGGTGCCAGTCAATCCGGACGTTTGAGACCCGTTTGAGAAGGCCATATCAATCAAATTTTCTTGACCGGTCTATCCGTCCGAGGTTTAAAACGGGTTTGAGACGTGTGGCGGCTGCAGATGCTCTCATGCGATCTTCACTCGGCCGGTGTGGGCGTAGGTGGCCAGTCAAAGGCTTCAGACTTGGGCGTCTCCCGGTGCGATGCACCCAAGTGCCAGGTCTCTGTTCCGGACAGCGGCGGCCAGTGATGTGACACGTAAGCACGTCGGGACAAAGTAAACAGCCGGTGATGATGACGTGTCAACTTGAGAACGTCTCCTCGCTTTTGGCATGTGGTACACACGCAGAAAATTTTAGTTACTCGTCTTATCGTCCTCCTGGCATTTTTGCAGTTGTGTGCGTGTGTATGCCTCTACAATGTGTTTGCTAACTTTGTACTAAAGAAGCGACTCTTGTTTTAAGACCGAGGAAGTATAATACTTGCCTGGAGAAAATGTATACTTAATGTATAGCCTCCACTGTGGAACCGAACCTAAAGTTGGCATGACAAAAAAAAATTCCCAAACCTAGCTGTCGGAATTTATGTGGTTTCAAAATACAGCGAGTGGACAAGTTACATGGTATTGTTTTTCTTTACTTTTGATATTTTAAAATGAGTTTTATTGAAATTTGACTTGATTTGGTAGGAGGCCAAGTATGCCATAACAATTGCATTTTAATTTTACTTAGAACATAACACTCGTATAAAGGGTTTATGGGAAGAAGTTATTTTTCGATAATCAAGTGATGAAGTTTGGCTATCCATGTGAAGAAAAAAGCTCTTCAGGGAATCATCCCTTTTTTTCTGCGGCTAGGCGGCATCACATTTTGCCTTATAAAAAACTAGTAATCTTTTCAGAAGGGGATTTAAGTTGTGCTCCCTCGAAAATAATTGGCAAGTGAAACCACTTTACAATAGCGGGGTGGTAGACATAGGAATGTATCTCCGCGTTTGTGCCTATTTTTTTTCTCACGCAATCCCGATGGTGAGACGTAGACGTCATAGTCAGACGTTGTGTCGCCGACAAGCCCAAGCCAGGGCCAGGCCAGAGACAGGGCCGGCACGGCTTGCTACTGGCGACGAAGGACATGATTGCTGAGGTTGACTGGTTCGGGTGCAGGGGTTCCCAGCGCTAAGACAAATGTGAGGTTCAGGGGGAACGTCAGGGCGGCGATAGCTTGCCGGAGGGGCATTGAGGCACATGTGATAGCATTACCACACGGGTGGCGGGGTCCTGCGGTTCGGCTGGCGTTAGGGGAGGTTGGGGTCGTTGGGGTAGGAGAAGGAAAACGGCAGAATAAGAAGAAGGGGCACTCGGTCATCGGATCCCTGATCGAACGATACACAAAAAGGTGGCCGGAAGCCAATGAAAATCCAATCACCTATGAAATATTCCGCACCATATGTCTCACTCATACGGGTTTAAACTCTTCCGCATTTTTGCATCACGGGGTGTTCGGTGTGAATTTTGTGGGATCACTAATTTATCCCTGATATCCACCAATTGTTCTACTATGTGTTACTACTAGTGGACGTGTTCTTGCGCATGTCTTTCTGTAAGTGACCCAAAATGACAAGAATACTACTCCCTTCGTTTCAAAATACTTAACTTTCATTTATTTAAAAATGAATGTATCTATATAAAAGACATGTATAGATACATCTATATTTTAACAAATGAAAGGCAGGTACCGTGGAACGAAGGGAGTAGCATATTGTTAGATTTTCCAGAATTTGATCCAATCACTCTTGGTTTCGTGAACATTCTTACCCTTTACTAGTCGACATCTTCTCGAATGGAACATAAAATGTTAGCCGACAAAGCAGTAGATTAATCAATCTAATGCAGCGGTAGGAAGTAGCTAGAAACAGCCTGATCTATCCCTGGCCATACCTCGAATATATATCCCATGATTATATATTCCTCTCACGGCCATGCATCTCGCCACATGAGATCACAGTACATGCATGATCGCATACGGACACGCACTCGAGTTAGCTGATCCCGTTCTAGCTTCACCCCATCCCACACATTACTCCACTAAAATCAGTATCAGTCTATATATAGTATTATCACCGTACCCGTTGCAACCCAATCACATGCGAGTATGCGACGCCCTGCATGATCATAAATAGTAGGAGTACGATCGATCGAGATGGCTCCGCTTGGAATTACGTGAGTTATTTCGTTTGACAAACCCACTCCTGCATTCAAGCCCTTACGGTGTACTGAACGATCTCTAGTTATTTTGTGTTGGTTCGTTGTGTACTTGTGTTATTCATCTTTCATCAGTAAATGATTATTTATGGGACTTCGTAGTCGGCAAACCATCAACAATGCCTTGCTCTGGGGTATTCCCTCCGTCCGAAAATACTCGTCGAAAAAATAGATGGATCTAGACGTATTTTAGTTATAGATCCAATCTTATCAATTTCTTCGACAAATATTTCGAGACGGAGTGAGTAATATGCATATCTCCCTTGCTTAAGCTAAGGATATAGGCAACCATTCTTAATAATATTGACTCATATTTATACATGTTTCGAGTTGAAAGCTATGTATGTGCTTAGATTTGCATCTAAAAAATATATATTCTAAATGTACCTTTATGTGATGTTATAGGATTTTACAACTATACTACTGCATACTGTAATAGAAATGGTGAACGAATCTGAGGTGAGGAATCCGGTCTATATACCAAAGAGTAACATTTAAATAATACTACCTCCGTCCCATAATATAAGAGCGTTTTTGGCACTACATAGCGTAAAAAACGTTCTTATATTGTGGGACGGATAATCGGATATTGGAGCAACGACAAAGGGGGTAGGCTAGAGATGAGACCCATAAAATACCAACTCATTGTTCTGACACATGATTAGTAAGCTTTCACACACCCCTGCCCATATCTAGTTCTTTGGTGATACTCCAGTCCTTCAGATTTTTCTTTATGGGCTCCTTTCATGTTAAATTTGGTTTACCTTGACCTCTGTTGATATTATCTGCACGCTTTATGCGACGCCCTGCATGATCATAAATAGTAGTAGGAGTACGATCGATCGAGATGGCTCCGCTTGGAATTACGTGAGTTATTTCGTTTGACAAACCCACTCCTGCATTCAAGCCCTTACGGTGTACTGAACGATCTCTAGTTATTTTGTGTTGGTTCGTTGTGTACTTGTGTTATTCATCTTTCATCAGTAAATGATTATTTATGGGACTTAATAGTCGGCAAACCATCAACAATGCCTTGCTCTGGGGTATTCCCTCCGTCCGAAAATACTCGTCGAAAAAATAGATGGATCTAGACGTATTTTAGTTATAGATCCAATCTTATCAATTTCTCCGACAAATATTTCGAGACGGAGTGAGTAATATGCATATCTCCCTTGCTTAAGCTAAGGATATAGGCAACCATTCTTAATAATATTGACTCATATTTATACATGTTTCGAGTTGAAAGCTATGTATGTGCTTAGATTTGCATCTAAAAAATATATATTCTAAATGTACCTTTATGTGATGTTATAGGATTTTACAACTATACTACTGCATACTGTAATAGAAATGGTGAACGAATCTGAGGTGAGGAATCCGGTCTATATACCAAAGAGTAACATTTAAATAATACTACCTCCGTCCCATAATATAAGAGCGTTTTTGGCACTACATAGCGTAAAAAACGTTCTTATATTGTGGGACGGATAATCGGATATTGGAGCAACGACAAAGGGGGTAGGCTAGAGATGAGACCCATAAAATACCAACTCATTGTTCTGACACATGAATAGTAAGCTTTCACACACCCCTGCCCATATCTAGTTCTTTGGTGATACTCCAGTCCTTCAGATTTTTCTTTATGGGCTCCTTTCATGTTAAATTTGGTTTACCTTGACCTCTGTTGATATTATCTGCACGCTTTATGCGACGCCCTGCATGATCATAAATAGTAGTAGGAGTACGATCGATCGAGATGGCTCCGCTTGGAATTACGTGAGTTATTTCGTTTGACAAACCCACTCCTGCATTCAAGCCCTTACGGTGTACTGAACGATCTCTAGTTATTTTGTGTTGGTTCATTGTGTACTTGTGTTATTCATCTTTCATCAGTAAATGATTATTTATGGGACTTCGTAGTCGGCAAACCATCAACAATGCCTTGCTCTGGGGTATTCCCTCCGTCCGAAAATACTCGTCGAAAAAATAGATGGATCTAGACGTATTTTAGTTATAGATCCAATCTTATCAATTTCTCCGACAAATATTTCGAGACGGAGTGAGTAATATGCATATCTCCCTTGCTTAAGCTAAGGATATAGGCAACCATTCTTAATAATATTGACTCATATTTATACATGTTTCGAGTTGAAAGCTATGTATGTGCTTAGATTTGCATCTAAAAAATATATATTCTAAATGTACCTTTATGTGATGTTATAGGATTTTACAACTATACTACTGCATACTGTAATAGAAATGGTGAACGAATCTGAGGTGAGGAATCCGGTCTATATACCAAAGAGTAACATTTAAATAATACTACCTCCGTCCCATAATATAAGAGCGTTTTTGGCACTACATAGCGTAAAAAACGTTCTTATATTGTGGGACGGATAATCGGATATTGGAGCAACGACAAAGGGGGTAGGCTAGAGATGAGACCCATAAAATACCAACTCATTGTTCTGACACATGAATAGTAAGCTTTCACACACCCCTGCCCATATCTAGTTCTTTGGTGATACTCCAGTCCTTCAGATTTTTCTTTATGGGCTCCTTTCATGTTAAATTTGGTTTACCTTGACCTCTGTTGATATTATCTGCACGCTTTATGCGACGCCCTGCATGATCATAAATAGTAGTAGGAGTACGATCGATCGAGATGGCTCCGCTTGGAATTACGTGAGTTATTTCGTTTGACAAACCCACAGCCGTACGCACGAACCAGATACAGCTCCTGCATTCAAGCCCTTACGGTGTACTGATTGATCTTTGGTTATTTTGTGTTGGTTCGTTGTGTACTTGTGTTATTCATCTTTCATCAGTAAATGATTATTTATGGGACATCGTAGTCGGCAAACCGTCCACCTTGCTCCGTGGTACTCCCTCCGTTCGGAAATACTTGTCGAAGAAATGGATGAATCTAGACGTATTTTAGTTATAGATCCAACCTTATCAATTTCTCCGACAAATATTTCGAGACGGAGTGAGTAATATGCATATCTCCCTTGCTTAAGCTAAGGATATAGGCAAGCATTCTTAATAATATTGACTCATATTTATACATGTTTCGAGTTGAAACCTATGTATGTGCTTAGATTTGCATCTAAAATTCTAAATATACCTTTATGTGATGTTATAGGATTTTACAACTATACTACTGCATACTGTAATAGAAATGGTGAACGAATCTGAGGTTGGAGGAATCCGGTCTATATACCAAAGAGTAACATTTAAATAATACTATCTCCGTCCCATAATATAAGAGCGTTTTTGACACTACATAATGTAAAAAACGCTCTTATATTGTGGGACAGATATGGCAGAGTAACTGATATGTCTACAACAACAAAGCTTTTAATTTCAAACAAGCAGTTGGGGTAGGCTAGAGATGAGACCCATAAGACCTCGCGACCAACTCATTATTCTGACACATGGATAGTAAGCTTCCACACACCCCTGTTCCTAACTAGTTCTTTGGTGTACTCAGTCCTTCAGATCTTTCTTTATGGACTCCTTCCATGTTAAATTTGGTCTACCTCGACCTCTCTTGATATTATCTGCATGCTTTAGCCGTCCGCTATGCACTGGAGTTTTTGGAGGCCTGCGCTGAATATGCCCAAACCATCTCAGACAATGTTGAACAAACTTCTCTTCAATTGATGCTACCCCAACTCTATCTCATATATCATCATTTTAGAGTCAATCCTCCTCATGTGGGCACACATCCATCTCAATATGCGCATCTCCACCACACCTAATTGTTGAACATGTCGCCTTTTAGTCGGCCAACACTCAGCGCCATACAACATCGCGGGTCGAACCGCAGTCCCGTAAAACTTGCCCTTTAGTTTTTGTGGCGCTCTCTTGTCACAGAGAATGCCAGAAGTTTGGCGCCGCTTCATCCATCCGATTTGGATTTAATAGTTTACATCTTCATCAATAACCCCATCCTTCTGCAGCATTCAGCCCAAATATCAAAAAATGTCCTTCTGAGGCATCACCTGCCCATCAAAGCTAACCTCCTCCTCGCGCCTAGTAGTACTGAAACCGCACCTCATATATAGTAACTGATGTGTCTCTACCTAATGTTTATCAATGCAAAACTACAAGTAAAAAATGTATAAAGATGATCAATAATATGCGACACCTATAAGTAAAAATTGCAGGTGTCACATATTATCAATATCAATTATTATAAAAAAACTGAGTTGGTGATGATGGAGTGTCTGCCATCCTCCAATATAAACCGTTCGATCTATATCTGACGGATAGAAAGCAAAGTATGACAATTTTACAGAAAGATACCCGCATCCCTCTCCACATTTGCAGATAAGGCTTTCCCTCGTTCATCTTCGTCTCCCACGAGATAAACAGCTTGTATAAATGCATATTGATGTTCCGTGCAACGCATAGGCCTCTTGCTAGTTATCAATCAAATGCGATAGGAGACCAAAAGAGGACCATGTGGCTGTCTTGAAATTATATTCAGGAAGTGATATCCCTGGCTGTTTGAAAGATTACACTGCACTCTTTATGCAGCACAAATCAGGCTGTGTGGAATATATTGGCTCATCAGAATGGACTAAAACATAATGAACCCTCAGCCTCTTTGGAAGACAGGAATAAAATGACATGACTCAGTACTTCCTATCTTGGACCGGACTAAGGCAATAAAGTTGTTTCATTGCACCGCTAAGAAGCACAAAAAGTCTCCAAAATGTTTGACTTCTTGGTAAAAGAAAACCTGAATTAGTACATAGGAAAGCAATGAATTTTGGAAGTTCAGTTGTTCTAAACCAAAAACTCCACAGCAAAGGAAAATCATATACTCCCTCCGATCCAACTTTTTTTTGCGGGGGCTCCGATCCATATTACTTGTCGCTCAAACTGATGCATCATTCAAATGTATGTTTTTTGTAGAACTACTCAAATGTATGTATGTAAGGCATTTCGATGCTAAGTACATCTGTTGAGCGACAAGTAATATGGACCGGAAAGAGTATTTTTTTTTTTTTGCTGAGTCCCACCGTTCAGAGTAGTCTAGTGGAGCAAGCTAGCCTTCTCAAGCATGTTTATCTGTACTCTCCATCTTTCATGAATGAACTAATTGAGTCCTTACGAGATCAAGTTAAACTAAGTGCAAAGGAAAATTAAGCATGCATGGCTCATTTGTAGTTCATATTTCATATGCATTTCAAGTCTGCTATCATGATAGTAACAAGTAAAGACACGAGCCTCCTTTGAGGGTAACAACAAAATCAATTAATTAATCATCAAAATAACGCATCATTAGGATCACTGTTAAACACAATCGTCAAGAATCAACCGGTCGAAGCAAAAAATGCCGAAGAAATTAGCGAAAAAGAAGGAGTTAAATTATCCCAGCCTAGCCATGCCATCCCTCCCACTACACGTAGGGGGAAGAACTACTACATGCACATCTCGCTGCCCCTCACCTCCTCGTCGTCCTCACCGTCGCCACCCATCGCCGGCGACATGCCCCCCGCACCTCCACCTCCACCTCCGCCGCCACGCGTGGTCGACGACGACGTCTGGGCTCCGGCGCCCCCGCTGCCGCCGACGCCGGCCTTGTGGTTGTGCATCCAGACCTTGAACACCTGCCTGGTGACCCCGATCTCCCGGCAGAAGCGCGCGACCTCGTCGTCCCCGGGCGCGCGGCCGGGCTCGCGCTTGGGCATCCGCCACCCGAGCCGCTCCGCGAACCGCAGCATCCGCGCCTTCTGCTCGTCCGTGAACTTGGTCCGCGTCCGGCGCCTGCTGCCCCCGCCGCTGTGCGACCCGCCGCCGTCGCCGCCGCCCATGGCGACCCCAGGCCCGGAGGGGCCGGCCATTGCCAGGTGGTGGTGCATGTAGCCCGGCGGGGCGCCGGGAGAGGGCAGCATTAGCGGCGCGTGCTGGCTGGCGGCGCCGGGAGAGGCCGCGCCGTCGAGGAATGCCTTGCGGTGGAAGTTGCGGTGGCAGCCGCAGGCGGCGCAGAGGAGCGCGGCCGGCTGGCTGTCGTCGGGGGTGTACTCGCAGCAGCCGTCGGAGGCGTAGGTGCCCAGCTTCGCCGCGTGGTTGCGCAGGCACTCCCTGTACACCTCCCGCGCCCGCTCCTGCTGGTGCTGCAGCTGCTCCATTGCTCTCTTGTCCCTCCCTCCCTCTTTCTTGCCTTCTTCTTCCTCTTTCCCTTCGCTCCTCTCTCACTATTCCTCTCCTTCTCCCTCCCACCTCTCTCTCTCCCTCTCTCTCTCTCTCTCTACTTCTACTATGTGGCCCGTTCAGCAGCAGCTGTGCATGCTACGTGGGAGCTTGAGAGGAGCTGTAAGTTTGTGCTGGGTATGTAGTGGAAGAAGTACTGCTGGTACTCAAGCATAATGCATGTGGAGATGTGGGAACCGGGTTTGTGGCTCGGCAGTTCGGTGCACGTCGAGATGGTAGATTTGCCGTGTGTTGTTCTTGATTCTTGCGATATTTTTTGTCATCCTGGTGTTTTGGGGCGTAGGGGGGACTGCTTCTCGCTGCCGCAAGCAAAAGGAGGACAGACAGGGCACTGTTTGACTTTCCTCTGTGCTGCCCTTGGAGGGTAGCAGGTGCAATGTTTTGAGCCAGAATCTTTTCAAGATACGATCACACATGGAGTATCTTCCCATGTCGTATTTAGGATGTGCATGCACTTTGCATACAGAAGTGTATATGATCCATAAACAATAAAATTGTAACTTCGCTTGCTTTGGAAACTAACTCTAATGTGCATGCATGTACATTTTATGCGATTAAGAACATTTCTGCCATCTCTTATGCTAAGCGTGATTCGGCAGACACAACCGATCGCCCAGATCTATCCTATGATTGGATATGTTAAATAATTATTATCAGTAGACTATTTGGTGATCTCCGGTTTCATCATGCACGATTCTTCATGGAATCGCGAATGAGTCGATCAGAGCATCTTCAGCACAAGATTTATTTGGCCATCTATCTTTGAATGAGATGACCAAGGGAGAAAAACAAGGGGCCTACAACAGATGGTGTATCGTGGCATCCATCCCTCAACGTATATATCGGCCTATTCCCTTGGTTTCGAAATAATTGAAGTTTTTTTTAAAAGTTTGATCAACTTTATAAGATCTAACCTACCAAATACATGTAGTATGACAATATATATGTTTTGCGAGTATAGCATAATACTCCCTCTGTTTTTTAAATATATGTCTTTTTAGAGATTTCAATAGGGACTTAAACAAAGGCTTATATTTAGAATCTCTAAAAAATATATGTCTTTTCGAGTATAGCATAATAGTCCGTATTAAAATCTCTAAAAACGCTTATATTTAGAAACGGAGGGAGTAATATATTTTATAAAAAATCACATGAAATTAATTAGTGTTGTACTATGTTAATATATTTTTCTATAGATTTGTCATACTTCAAGAAATTCAAATTTGTGCAAACCTAGAACTCGATTATTTTGCAATGGAGGGAGTATTTCAGTGAAAATTGTACTTGAGTACCAACAGTACTCAAGCAAATTCGTCCACCTCTCACAATTTTTTTGCATTTCCCTCATAAAACTACATTTTAACGGAAATATTTCTATTCAATAATGTATTCTAATATCCGCACACCGTTCTGAATTTGTAATATATTCAACGACGAAGACGTCCACAATGACTTCATCAATCTATTTTGTGTTGCATTAGTGTCCCACAAGTGCTCATAGGGGTAGACTGTGCGTGCATGTGTTCATTAAGGTGAGTATATGTGGATGTATGCGAGCATGTATGATTGTAATGTGTTAAAAAAAACTAATC
>NC_041387.1:38030859-38034622 GCF_002162155.2 Triticum dicoccoides | reverse complement strand
GTTAATAGAACATTCCACGGTATTAGTACCGCAAAAGAAAAATATTTTTTGAGGGTGTAAAAGAAATGATTGATGTGGGGACCTTTTGCTTGCTAATGTATATTTCTAAGAACAATGCTCCATAGTACCCCCGGTCTACCATTCCTACGTGCGACTCCGCTCTATTATACCCATGATGGCTATTAACGGGAGTGGTACAAGGTTGTATAGAGTTTAGTAGGGCAAGGCACTCAAGGAACACCTTGCCTAATTTGGTACTAACGGATAGGTTCTTTGGAGAGGGACAAAAGAGCCGGTGGCTGATGCTTGAATAATTAGCTCTGGGATCGAGTGCACTGATTACCGGCTCAAGGAAGTCAGTGCCCAGATTAGGATGGGAAATAATTCAGAGTATAAAAATAGGTAAATAACTAATCCGTATTGGAAGTTGTGCCGTGAGACCAAAGAGCGTGTGTGATATACAAATGCGGCCAGCTGGTTCCATAACGTGGGTTTTTGTCTCCGGAAAGTGCTCCAATCCAACATTGTACTCCATGCATTTGCACCGTATTCTAATCCAAAAAATATATAAACATGTGGTACATGTAGTTGTCTATGTGGAAGCTCATCATTTCTCCGCGTGTCATCAAGTTCAACATTAGTACATACTACAAAGTTAGTACAAGGTTGGGTCATCTATTTTGCAACGGAGGGAGTATGAGAGGTGATGCACATTTATGTATTTTTAGAGTAAGGCACATGATTGTGTGTGCAATCAATATATCAAAACTTTAACCATATTACTCCTCCGTTCCTAAATATTTGTCTTTCCAGAGATTTCAACAAGTGACTACATACGAAGCAAAATGAGTGAATCTACACTCTAAAATATGTCTATATACATCCGTATGTGGTAGTCCATTTGAAATCTCTAAAAAGACAAATATTTAGGAATGGAGGGAGTATGTTATATGCACTAATACAACTCTCTTTGTCTCAAAATGCAAGACTAATTTTGACAATAGGTACTCCCTCCATCACAGTTTAAAGGGCATACCTCACATCTCTCTGGGCCCAAGGTTGCTAGCGATTGGAAGAAATAATTGATGCGTTGGAGCTGCGGTAGTTAAGGATATGCGCCTAATTAATCGCCAAAAAAATACATAGTAACCTCCCCGTTCAGTAAAAGAAGGAAACCATCACATGCATTGGTGGAGTAATTTCAGTTCACACATGCATGCGCACCAGGAAGGCAAGCTAGGTTTTCTTCTCCGAGGGTTTGGATGGATAACGCCCCTGATGAGGTTATCCCTTTACTTGTAAAAGATGCTACTTTACTTATGAATGAATAAAGGAGAAGAAGTTTATCAAAAAAAGCTAATTCCTCCCAAAACAATGCAGTTAATAGGTTAATTAATGACCTGCGCCCTATTTTCCTCTAATTGTGAAAAATTCTGATTTTAGAGATACGCCCTTTAAACTGTGATGAAGGGAGTAGTCTATCTTTTTAGGCATACATTGTACCTAGACGCAGCAAGCCAATGCATGCATGAGGATTTTAGACCAGAATCAAATGCACAACAACTACTGGTTGGCATGCGTAGATTGTCTGAATGCGAAGTAAAATGTGACAAAAGAAGTGCACTGCAGGCAGTAAAGTTAAGCGAGCCGGCAAATAATGTGTTGGAGCAAACCCTAATCTTTTATCACTCACACTCAACCGACTGTTAATTTGGGTAAACGACGGGATTTTTGTGGTAATCTGACAACCGGTGGGCGAACGCCATCCAGATGATCCCACCCATATAAAAATGTGAACCCACAGTTCCACACACAGAGAGAGCCCCCGTCGCCGTACGTCCTTGAGCTTGAGGTCTATAGCCCGGCCATAGGCATGCATGCAGGCATACGCAGCCGCGAATGCTTCCAACCCACGCGCGACAAGGCCACCAACGGTTGACAGCACGAAACGCGAGAAAGCCCCTCTACTACTCCAGCGACCAGCAGGCCACTGAACCTGAGCCTGAGCCCTGACCCGCCCGGTCGGCCTATGACCGCGACGGCGCTTGTAGACCGTCCTTCCCCTCCCCCGTGCAAAGTCCAACCCTGCCGCGTCCTGCGCGCGCGCTGTGCGGTGCGGTGCCGTGCATGCGTGCGTGCATGCATGCACGCGCACGGACGTTGGCCAGGCCACGGACCGGCGCGTGCGTCGAGCGGCGGCACATGGGCGCATGCCGGCGTGTCGCGAGGGAGTATTCGATCGATCGCCCGCCCGCCCGCCGCGGCGACCCACCGGCATGGGCCGCGGCACACGCGACGTGGGGGGATGGACGGGGGAGGCAGATCTTCCTCGCGCCACCACCCGCCGACTGTGCCGAGAGCGGCTTAGAAAAGTTACGCCCTAACCAAAACCAACCACCCGTCGCTCTCGATCCACCGGTCGAGCCGAGCGCGCGCCCATGCCGTGCCGACGCATGCCGGCCGCGAGCGCGCGACAGCCCACGGCAAAGAGCCCATGCGCACCTTGGCTACTAGCACGGCGGGGAGGTGCACTGCACATCGCAGTGGATGTGGCGTCGTCGTTATTAGGGCCGATCTTATCTGCTTATCCTGGGCGATAATGACGACGGGACGCTGATGCGGCGCTGTGCAGCGTGTCCTGTCCGGTTTCGGCCCAGTGCCCTCGTGGCCGGACATATCGAGCTGCGATTCCAGGGCGGGAGTGAGCTTTTGCGAGCTGGAAAGATACGCTTGACATGGGCGACTTGACGGTGCGAGCTACTCTGTGTCCCGAGCTTTCGACCCGGTCACCCGGGGGCGCGTTTCAAATGTAGCGCGCGCGCGCTCGAAGAAAAATTTGCGTGGAGAATGAACGTACAGTTTGTTCTTAGAAACGGGCGTGGGATAAACATCCATGCTCACCCCTTCGAGGACGCCACACACCTGGTCATCTCCTGCCCAAGAGCGGTCCAGGTGTGGCAGCTGCTAGGTCTTCACCCACCTCCCGACATCAACCATTTGTGGGATACAATCACCCTGCCTGGCCTCGACATCAACATTCGGCCCACCGTTGTCCTTGCCATCCTCTGGAAACTCTGGGACTCTCGCAACACCCAGGTGTTCCGCTCTGAGACTTACTCAGCCTTGATACTCTGCGTAATGTAATCTCAGATTTCACATTTTGGGTCTTCCGTTTTAAAGACCCGATTTGTACGGACGCCGCACTGTCTTGGCGCCTGTTCATCTCTTCTCACCGTAACCTATGATGTAACTCAACCGGTTTCCAAACTACCTTCCACATTCCGTACAATTACAGTATGTTCAGCTTCTATCATATTAGAGCATCTAGAGTCGTCTATCTCATATTCCAAACCCTATATTCATACAAATTCATGCAACTAGTACGTAGATCGCCAAAGGATCAAAATCGAGAGGAAACAAACATATAAAAGTGATACCAAACGGGCATAATTCACATAAACATCACCAAAAGATCACCAAACGGGCATAAGTCACAGAGTTCAACGATCTGGCACATTGTAACTACATACTAGAACTAGATTATAAACAGGAGAGGGCGAGCTTCAACACTTCCTCGCTGGCCCTTTGCCCTTCCGGTCGCCGGCGCATCTGTAGGTGTTCGCGGCTGGAGGTGGGTCCATGCTGGAGCCGTCGGAGTTATGGAGATGACGATGTAGCCTTGCAAGCACTAGTAGAAAAAGGGTCTAATGTGTAGCTCATTAGTCCCGGTTTGTATTTGAGCCGGCACTAATGTGACCATTAG
>NC_041387.1:37964273-38030461 GCF_002162155.2 Triticum dicoccoides | reverse complement strand
TAGTACCGGTTCGTGGCGAACCTTTAGCACCGGTTCGTGCCACGAATAGGTACTAAAGAGCGTGGTGGCAGGATGTTGTCAGACTGGGGCCCCTCCAGCACCTTTAGTACCGGTTCGTGCCACGAACCGGTACTAAAGGTCATCCTGCATATAAACCCTTCGTCTAGCTCGCTCTGTTCTTCCCCCCTTTTCCCTCTCCTCCTCTCTGTTCTTCCTCTCCTCCCCTCGAGCTCCATCACACATTTTGCCCAAATTTTGTCAAGATTTGAAGGCCCCCATCCATTCAAGTGATCACAAAGGTTAGCAACTTTGTCCTTTCATCTCTCATTGTCCTTTCATCTCTCCATGGCATGTGATAGGCTTCACCGTCATCACTTTCTTCTGTAGTGACTTTCCACACGTATATATCTTGAAAGTGCCGCTTCGAACAAATCGGTGGGAATCTTTGTAATAGTTAGGGTACTTATGTGTTTTGATATTTGAAACGTGAAGAAATTTTATGTGCAAAAACAGGATGCATTTCGTCTACAAATTAGTTCGTCAAGTAATTCAAATTTAAACTATTCAAATTTGAAAAGCACTAGCACTAACAGAAAGTTTGTAATTTTTTATAACTATAGAAAAAATATTCAGAAATAAATAAATGAAAATAAATAAATTATAAAATAAAAAAATTGTTGAGACAAAAACTAAATTAAAAAAATTAAACTATTCAAATTTAAAAACTACTGACACTGACAGAAAGTTTGTAATTTTTTGTAACTATAGAAAAAATATTCAGAAATAAATAAATGAAAATAAATAAAGTAGAAAAGAAAAAAAACTAATTTTTTGTTGAGACAACAACTAAATTAAAAAAATTAAACTATTCAAATTTGAAAACTACTCACACTAACAGAAAGTTTGTAATTTTTTGTACCTAAAGAAAAAATATTCAGAATTAAATAAATGAAAATAAATAAAGTAGAAAAGAAAAAAACTAAATTTGTTTTGAGACAAAAACTAAATAAAAAAAGCCCATCTACTGGGCCACATCGGCATGCATACGACTAGAAACCCAACCTGTAGTTGGGCCAGGACGCAGGCCCGCTAGCCCAGTAGGCCCAATAGGGCAGAGTAGAAGAGGTAGGCCCAGAAGGCCTGCATCGGAGAGGAGCTCATTGCAGTGCCCACGCCGGGGCTTATAAACTGGCCTCAGCGCTCCTCGACTAGCGAGGTGGGACTAAACTTGCGCACCACCTGGAGCCAGCGCACCCCCTTTAGTACCGGGTGGTGGCTCGAACCGGTACTAAAGAGGGGGGTCTTTAGTACCGGTTGTAGCCACCACCCAGTACTAAAGGGGGTGCGCTTCCCGCCGCTTCGCCTGGCCAAAACAGACCTTTAGTACCGGTTAGTGGCTCCAATCGGTACTAAAGGTAGTTTCTATATAACTAGACAGTTCAAAAAAATTCGTCAGTTTCCCTCTACTTCTTCTCCTCTGCCCCGTCGCCGCCCCCGTCCAGCGCCGTTGTCGCCCCCATCCCGCGCCATGGCCGTCCCCGTCGTCGCCGTCCCCGTTGCGCCGTCGCCCCGTCCCGCACCATCGTCGTCCGGCCCCTCGCCTCGTCGCCACCGTCGCGCGCCTTGGACCGACCTCGCCTCGCCGTCGCCGTCGCCTCGACCTCACCCGCAGCACTGTGAGCCCCTCCCACGGCCTATCCTCCCCGCAATCCACCATGCGCACGGCCGGCGGCGCGCGCACGCGCGCGCACACACACAATTTTTCTGTTTTTAGTTTTTAGTTTTTTCTGTTTTTCTGTTTTTCATACAAAGTTTTAGATGAATTAATTAATTAGATTAGATTAATGTCAAATAGTATATAGAAATATTATAGAAATGTCAGAAATTTTAGAAATGTTAATTTTAGCTAGATGAATTAGATTAATGTCAAATAGTATATAGTAATGTTAGAAATGTTCTAGAAATGTCAGAAAATTTAGAAATGTTAGTTTTAGCTAGATGAATTAGATTAATTTCAAATTGTTATAGAAATGTTAGTTTTTAGTTTCTTATAATTTTAGTTATACAAATTTAGAATTTGCACATAAGAAATCACAACTCAATCATTTAAAAAATGTTACTTTTGCGGCGTATAGTATTTGTTCTCGACGATGCCCGGCCCGCATCCTCGCCGTCGACCCGTTCGCGACGACGTCCTGCTTCAGAGGTGCTACCTTCAGGGGCTCGCCGCTTGGTGAGGAACCCGGGTCCTGTCGTCGACCCTGAGCTCCTTGGTGGCGTTCCTGTGGGCCACTTTCGATGCGGAGGGAACCGGCCCCGCCGGAGGTGGTGCGTCAACGTGTCAGGGAGGAGGACGAGCACGTCCGTCGCTACATGGCTGCTATGGACGTCAGGTTCTCCAATACCTGGCAGAGTCTTTGGGGAGATCACCGGAGCTAATGATCCTGTGATGGTTCCTTCTCTTTGGGTGTCCACCGCCCGCGCCTCAGGAACCGCAAGTGGCCTAGATTATTCTGTAGTATTCGATCTTTATTAGCTAGCTAGATAGTGATGTATTCGATATATAATATTCGAGACGATGTATTCGAGATTATATATTATTCGAGACGATGCATATTATGTACTATGATTCAGGATTTCCTCTTATTGATTGATTGCATGCATGCATATTGTAATTTGAATACTAAATTGTTTTATATTTTTTCTGAATTTGTTAAATAAAAGCTATGACGGACAATACCGGCAGAGAGGGAGAAGAGGCCCTGTTCGAGATCATACGCTCCGCTCGCTCGCCAGATAATCGAAATGAAGAAGATGACGGCTCCCAATATCTGAACAATACCGGGGAGGGTAATGATATGATATTCGATCGCGACAACCGAATTGATGAAGTCATGGATTATGATGGCGAAGAAATTAATGATTATGATGGCGAATAAATTAGTGATTATGATGGTGAAGAAAATGTTGATCTTGATATAACGGAGACCGGCGAGGTATATTTATATAAGCAGGCATCTGGTGATTATCACATGTTTTAAATGATTTGAAAATATATTAACGAATCGATCTTTCTTCTTTTCAGCCCTCCGGATCGAGCAAATCTTCTAAAGGTAGAGTAGTGCGAGGCCCGGGAAAAAAAGTTGAAGGACGACGTAAAGTACAACATCGAGGCCATCAAAGCTAATGGCAAACCAATAGCGCCTAAGAACATTGCGAACAAGTTTGTTTGTTAGTGCGGAGTTCTTGTGAAGGACAAACTCCCGATCTCCCTTCAAGAATGGAAAGAGACATCAAAGCCCCGTCCAGATCTTACTTTTGTCGATGGGAGAGCAAAAAAGGCGCTTTGGGAAGATCTCATGGAACATTTCACCCTACCAGATCATTTCACAGCTACAGATGTGTAGAAAGTCAAGGACGCTGCTCTTAGGAAGATGGCAATTGCATTCAACTACCACAAGAAAATTGTATGGAGTAAATACGCCAAAACAGGAAAGAAGGCTCCAGAATTCAAGGGAACACTGGAGAACCAAAGAGAATACTGGGACGATTTCATGAAATTCAAGGAATCAGAATTATCTAAGGAACGGTCCAAAAAAAACAAGGCCAATGCCGCAAAAAAGGAGCAATTCCATAGGCTGGGGCCATGTGGCTACGCGTTGGCAATGCCTAAGTGGGATAAGTCTGAGAAGGAGATGCAGGCTGCACAAGTCACTCCAGTTACATTGAGCTGGCCCCTCAGGTGCAGAACTTGGTTCTATGCGCATGGGGGGGCGTTGAACTCGAAGACATGCCTGGTTTTGAAGAAGGCGTCTCTTAAAGGAGCCGATGTTAAGATAGTTCAAGCAATACAAGAAGCTTGAGATGGGGTGTTCACACCTAATAGAGAGAACGACGAGCTCACACGTGCCCTAGGAAATCCTGAACACCCGGGAAAAACACGAGGCAAGGGCGTTATTCCGTGGTATGAGGGATTTTCTGACTGGAACGCCGACTACAGAAGCTGTGCGAGAAGGAAGATGGAGGAAGAGAATAAGAAGAAGCTGGAGGACGAGCAGAGGAAGAAGGAAGCAGAACGGCTTCAAGGCCTAGAATCAGCGCACGCGGAGTTGGCACTCAAATTGCAGAGGCAGCAGCAGCAGATCGACTCGCTTAGCCAGGAAAGGGGGTCTCAGCAGCGGCCGCAGCTAGCGGATGATTCAACATTGGATAGCACCGTACCATCCATGCTGAGAAGCAGCGTGGGTTCCGCCCCGGGCGACGCACTGCTGGATAGATACCCTGTGGATGACATCATGGAGAACACTAACTGTGAGCTACACTTCAAAATAAAGAACATATCCATGAAGGCGATGGACGCTGTTGCTTATACAAATCCCCCCGGAGCAACATACCATTGCAGAGCGATTCCATAAGGCTATGCTCATGTCGTGGTTGATGAGGTGGTGGGACTATATTCGGGGCTAGCGCTTGACATTCCTGGAGGTGACGAGGAGCACACACTGGGAGAGGCCATACATCGTATCATCCTATGGAGAAAGGATTGCATCATCTTTCGAAGGCCACCGACACTGTGTCAGCTAGGAGGTGACATTCCAGGAGGTGACGAGGAGCAGACGACTCACGCTCCTCCTAGTCCGGCACAACTTCAGGCCACTCCTCCTGCTTCAACTCAGCCAACGCGTGAGGCCACTACTGCTGCTTCAACTCAGCCAACGCGTGAGGCCACTCCTCCTGCTTCAACTCAGCCAACGCGTGAGGCCACTCCTCCTGCTTCAACTCAGCCAACACGTGAGGCCACTCCTCCTGCTTCAACTCAGCCAACGCGTGAGGCCACTCCTCCTCCTCCAAATCCACCAACGCGTGCCACTCCTCCTCCAAGTCCGACACCGCGTCAGCCGTCTCCGCTTCCTCAGCAATCGCGGAAGAGAGCCGCCGCATCTATGGTTGTTGGGGATCGTTGCAGAAATTAAAAAAAAAATACGCATCACCAAGATCAATCTATGGAGTAACTAGCAACGAGAGAGAGGGGAGTGCATCTTCATACCCTTGAAGATCGCGAGTCGGAAGCGTTACAAGAACGCGGATGAAGGTGTCGTACTCGAAGCGATTTAGATCGCGGTGGATTACGATCTTAGCGCCGAACAACGACACCTCCGCGTACAACACACGTGCAGCCCGGTAACGTCTCCCATGCCTTGATCCAGTAAGGAGGAGGGAGAGGTTGAGGAAGAGGGCTCCAACAGCAGCACGACGGCGTGGTGGTGATGGAGTGGCAGTACTCCGCCAGGGCTTCGCCAAGCTCTTACGGAGGAGGAGAGGTGTTGGGGAGGGGAGGGGTTGCGCCTTAGATGTGGTGCTGCAGCCCTCCCCTCGCCCCTCTATTTATAGGAGAAGGGGGAAGGGGGCCAGCCCCCTCTAGATGAGATCTAGAGGGGGGCAAGGGGAGGGGGCTTTCCCCCCAAGCAAGGGGGGCGCCCCCTTTAGGATTTCCCCCCAACCCTAGGCGCATGGGCCCAAGGGGGGGTGGCGCCCAGTGCTACGTCTTGAGCTAGCGTTGGTTTTCCCCAAAGAGGAGAGGGTGATGCAGCAAGTGTAGCGTAAGTATTTCCCTCAGTTTTGAGAACCAAGGTATCAATCTAGTAGGAGGCTCCTCAAAAGTCCCACGCACCTACACAAACAAACTGAGAACTCGCAACCAACGCAATAAAGGGGTTGTCAATCCCTTCACGGCCACTTGCAAAAGTGAGATCTGATAGAGATAGTATGATAAGATAAATATATTTTTGGTATTTTATAATATAGATGCAAAAAGTAAAGATGCAAATAAAAGTAGATTGAAAGCAAATATGATAAGAGATAGACCCGGGGGCCATAGGTTTCACTAGAGGCTTCTCTCAAGATAGCATAAGTATTATGGTGGGTGAACAAATTACTATCGAGCAATTGATAGAAAAGCGCATAGTTATGAGATTATCTAGGCATGCTCATGTATATAGGCATCATGTCCATAACAAGTAGACCGACTCCTGTCTGCATCTACTACTATTACTCCACACATCGACCGACTCCTGCCTGCATCTGGAGTATTAAGTTCATAAGAACAGAGTAACGCATTAAGCAAGATGACATGATGTAGAGGGATAAACTCATGCAATATGATATAAACCCCATCTTGTTATCCTTGATGGCAACAATACAATACGTGTCTTGCAACCCTTTCTGTCACTGGGTAAGAACACCGCAAGATTGAACCCAAAGCTAAACACTTCTCCCATGGCAAGAAAGATCAATCTAGTAGGCCAAACCAAACTGATAATTCGAAGAGACTTGCAAAGATAACTCAATCATATATAAAAGAACTCAGAGAAGATTCAATTATTATCCATAGATAAATCTGATCATAAACCCACAATTCATCGGATCTCGACAAACACACCGCAAAAAGAGATTACATCGAATAGATCTCCACAAGAGAGGGGGAGAACATTGTATTGAGATCCAAAAAGAGAGAAGAAGCCATCTAGCTAATAACTATGGACCCGTAGGTCTGTGGTAAACTACTCACAACTCATCGAAGGGGCAAGGATGTTGATGTAGAAGCCCTCCATGATCTATTCCCCCTTCGGCAGAGTGCCGGCGAAAGCTCCAAGATGGGATCTCGCGGATACAAAAGGTTACGCGGTGGAAATTGTGTTTTGTGGTGCTCCTGGATGTTTTTGGGGTACGTAGGTATATATAGGAGGAGGAAGTACATCGGTGGCTGCCCGAGGGGCCCACGAGATAGGGGGCGCGCCCTACAGGGGGGGGGGGGCTCCTATCTTGTGGCTTCCTCGGCAGCTTCTTGACTTGCACTCCAAGCTCTCTAGATCACGTTCGTTCTAAAAATCACGCTCCCGAAGGTTTCATTCCGTTTGGACTCTGTTTGATATTCCTTTTCTTCAAAATACTGAAATAGGCAAAAAAACAGCAATATGGGCTGGGCCTCCGGTTAGTAGGTTAGTCCCAAAAATGATATAATGTATAAAATAAAGCCCATAAACATCCAAAAGAGGTAATATAATAGCATGGAACAATCAAAAATTATAGATAAGTTGGAGACGTATCACCCAGCCCTCCAAGGGCTGGTTCCCTTCCCTCGACAGCCCATGAGGCCCTTCGGGAGAGGTGGCCCCTCCTGGTGGACCCCCCGGAACCCCTCCGGTGGCCCCGGTACAATACCGGTATGCCCTCGAACATTTTCGGTGACCGTATGACAACTTCCCATATATAAATCTTCACCTCCGGACCATTCCGGAACTCCTCGTGATGTCCGGGATCTCATCCGGGACTCCAAACAACATTCAGTAATCACACACAAGTCTTCCTAATAACCCTAGCGTCATCGAACCTTAAGTGTGTAGACCCTACGGGTTCGGGAATCACGCAAACATGATCGAGACAACTCTCCGGCCAATAACCAACAGCGGGATCTGGATACCCATGTTGGCTCCCACATGTTCCACGATGATCTCATCGGATGAACCGCGATGTCGAGGATTCAAGTAATCCCGTATGCAATTCCCTTTGTCAATCGGTACGTTACTTGCGCGAGATTCGATCGTCGGTATCCCAATACCTCATTCAATCTCGTTACCGGCAAGTCACTTTACTTGTTACATAATGCATGATCCCGTGACTAACCACTTAGTCACATTGAGCTCATTATGATGGTGCATTACCAAGTGGGCCCAGAGATACCTCTCCGTCATACGGAGTGACAAATTCCAGTCTCGATTCGTGCCAACCCAACAGACACTTTCAGAGATACCTGTAGTGCACCTTTATAGTCACCCAGTTACGTTGTGACGTTTGGTACACCCAAAGCAATCCTACGGTATCCGGGAGTTACACAATCTCATGGTCTAAGGAACTAATACTTGACATTAGAAAAGCTTTAGCAAACGAACTACACAATCTTGTGCTATGCTTAGGATTGGGTCTTGTCCATCACATCATTCTCCTAATGATGTGATCTCATTATCAATGACATCCAATGTCCATAGTCAGGAAACCATGACCATCTGTTGATCAACGAGCTAGTCAACTAGAGACTCACTAGGGACATGTTGTGGTCTATGTATTCACACATGTATCACGGTTTCCGGTTAATAAAATTATAGCATGAACAATAGACAATTATCATGAATAAGGAAATATAATAATAACCATTTGATTATTGCCTCTAGGGCATATTTCCAACAGTGTCCCACTTGTACTAGAGTCAATAATCTAGTTACACTGTGATGAATCGAACACCCATAGAGTTCTGGTGTTGATCATGTTTTGCTCGTGGAAGAGGTTTAGTCAACGGATCTGCAACATTCAGATCCGTATGCACTTTGCAAATATCTATGTCTCCATCTTGAACATTTTCATGAATGGAGTTGAAGCGACACTTGATGTACCTAGTCTTCTTGTGAAACCTGGGCTCCTTGGCAAGGGCAATAGCTCTAGTGTTGTCACAGAAGAGAGTGATCAGCCCCGACGCATTGGGAATAACTCCTAGGTCAGTGATGAACTCCTTCATCCAGATTGCTTCATGTGTTGCCTCCGAGGCTGCCATGTACTCCGCTTCACATGTAGATCCCGCCACGACGCTTTGCTTGCTGCTACACCAGCTTACTGCCCCACCATTCAAAATATACATGTATCCGGTTTGTGACTTGGAGTCATACAGATCTGTGTTGAAGCTAGCATCGACGTAACCCTTTACGACGAGCTCTTCGTCACCTCCATAAACAAGAAACACATCCTTAGTCCTTTTCAGGTACTTCAGGATATTCTTGACCGCTGTCCAGTGTTCCATGCTGGGATTACTTTGGTACCTTGCTACCAAACTTACGACAAGGTTTACATCAGGTCTGGTACACAGCATGGCATACATAATAGATAGTATGGCCGAGGCATAGGGGATGACACTCATCTTTTCTCTATCTTCTGCCATGGTCGGGGATTGAGCCGAGCTCAATTTCACACCTTGCAACACAGGCAAGAACCCCTTCTTGGACTGATCCATATTGAACTTCTTCAATATCTTATCAAGGTATGTGCTTTGTGAAATACCTATGAGGTGTCTCGATCTATCTCTATAGATCTTGATGCCTAATATATAAGCAGCTTCTCCAAGGTCCTTCATTGGAAAACACTTATTCAAGTAGGCCTTTATGTTGTCAAAAGTTCTATATCATTTCCCATCAAAAGTATGTCATCCACATATAATATGAGAAATGCTACAGAGCTCCCACTCACTTTCTTGTTAACGCAGGCTTCTCCATAAGTCTGCATAAACCCAAACGCTTTGATCATTTCATCAAAGCGAATATTCCAACTCCGAGATGCTTGCACCAGCCCATAGATGGATCGCTGGAGCTTGCATACCTTGTTAGCATTCTTAGGATCGACAAATCCTTCCGGCTGCATCATATACAATTCTTCCTTAAGATAGCCGTTAAGGAATGCTGTTTTGACGTCCATTTGCCATATCTCATAATCATGGTATGTGGCAATTGCTAACATGATTCAGGCGGACTTCAGCTTCGCTACGGGAGAGAAAGTCTCATCGTAGTCAACCCCTTGAACTTGTCGATAACCCTTAACGACAAGTCGAGCTTTATAGATGGTAACATTACCACCTGCGTCTGTATTCTCCTTAAAGATCCATTTATTTTCTATCGCTCGCCGATCATCGGGCAATTCTGTCAAAGTCCATACTTTGTTTTCATACATGGATCCTTGATACGTCTCCAACGTATCTACTTTTCCAAACACTTTTGCCCTTGTTTTGGACTCTAACTTGAATGATTTGAATGAAACTAACCCGGACTGACGCTATTTTCAGCAGAATTACCATGATGTTGTTTCATGTGTAGAAAACAAAAGTTCTCGGAATGACCTGAAAATCCTCGGAGACAAGTTTCAGAAAATATAAAAAATACTGGCAAAAGATGAAGACCAGGGGGCCCACACCCTGTCCACGAGGGTGGGGGGCGCGCCCACCCCCTCTGGGCATGGCCCCCTGTCTCGTGGGCCCCCTACAGCTCCACCAACCTCAACTCCAACTCCATATATTCTGTCTCACGGATAAAAAAACCAAAGAGTAAGTTTCATCGCGTTTTACGATATGGAGCCGCCGCCAAGCCCTAATCTCTCTCGGAGGGCTGATCTGGAGTCCGTTCGGGGCTCCGGAGAGGGGAATTCGTCGCCGTCGTCATCATCAACCATCCTCCATCACCAATTTCATGATGCTCATCGCCGTGCGTGAGTAATTCCATTGTAGGCTTGCTGGACGGTGACGGGTTGGATGAGATTTACAAAGTAATCAAGTTAGTTTTGTTAGGGTTTGATCCCTAGTATCCACTATGTTCTGAGATTGATGTTGCTATGACTATATTCAGAATACATGCCTACATTACATTAATGAATTGGAGCTAGTTCTGTGTCACCCTATGTTATAGCAATTACATGAGGAATCGCATCTGACATAATTATCCATCACTGATCCATTGCCTACGAGCTTTTCACATCTTGTGCTTCGCTTATTTACTTTTCTGTTGCTATTGCTACAATCACTACAAAACCCAAAAATATTACTTTTGCTATCGTTACCATTACTATCATACTACTTTGCTACTAAATACCTTGCCGCAAATACTAAGTTATCCAGGTGTGGTTGAATTGACAACTCAACTGCTAATACTCAAGAATATTCTTTGGCTTCCCTTGTGTTGAATCAATAAATTTGGGTTGAATACTCTACCCTCGAAAGCTGTTGCGATCCCCTACACTTGTGGGTCATCAAGACTAATTTCTGGCGCCGTTGCCGGGGAGCATAGCTCTATTCTCTGAGTCACTTGAGATTTAAATCTGTTGATCACTATGAAGAACTTGAAAGACGCAAAAACTAAAATATATCCCTCAACTACGAGGGGTAAGGAACTGCCATCTAGCTCTGCACTAGATTCTCCTTCTGTTATGAATAAATTTGCGACACCTAAACCTGCTACTGCTATGAATTCTGATATGTCGCATGTTATTGATGATGCCACTTCTGCTATGCATGATACTTATGATGAAACTACTTCTGTGTGTGATACTACTTTGCCATTAGGTGAATTTCTTGATGAACAACTTGCTAGGGCTAGAGAGAATGAAATTATTGAAGATGCTATTATTGATGATAGTGATGATGAAAGTTCTCCGAACGATTATGAATTGCCTGTTGTTCTTGAGGGTTATGTTATGAACGAAGAAGCTGCTAGAGCTATCTTTGCCTGCAATGATAGATATGATCTTAAAACGTTATTAGCTAAATGGAAGCTGCAGTCTCTTAATGCTAGAATGAAACATGACCCCGCTTTTGCTACTTCACCTATCTGTGTTACTGATAAGGATTATGAATTCTCTGTTGATCCTGAGATAATTACTTTGGTTGAATCTGATCCTTTTTATGGCTATGAATTTGAAACTGTTGTGGCACATCTTACCAAGTTGAATGATATAGCCACCCTGTTTACTAACGATGAGAAGTCTTGCTATTATTATATCCTTAAAATATTTCCGTTCTCATTAAAGGGTGATGCTAAAACTTGGTTTAATTCTCTTGATCCTGGTTGTGTGCGTAGTCCCCAGGATATGATTTATTACTTCTCTGCTAAATATTTCCCTGCTCATAAGAAACAAGCTGCCTTGCGGGAAATATACAATTTTGTGCAAATCAAAGAAGAGAGTCTCCCACAAGCTTGGGGGAGGCTTCTCCGATTACTTAATGCTTTGCCTGATCATCCTCTTAAGAAAAATGAAATACTTGATATCTTTTATAATGGACTAACAGATGCTTCCAAGGACTACTTGGATAGTTGTGCTGGTTGTGTTTTCAGGGAAAGAACAGTCGATGAAGCTGAATTACTATTCAATAATATGTTGACTAATGAAAATAATTGGACTCTTCCTGAGCCAATTCCTGAACCAATTGAGCCAACTCCTAAGCCTATTCCTAAACCCACTCCGAAGAAGATAGGTGTTTTATTTCTCGGTCCTGAAGATATGCAAGAGGCAAAGAAATCAATGAAAGAAAAAGGTATTAAAGCTGAATATGTTAAGAATTTACCACCTATTGAAGAAATACATGGTCTTAATATACCGCATGTCAAATAACCACATTGTCTTGATAACCCGACACAGGTAGTGAAGGTAAATTCTCTCTATAGATACGATGAAGTTGAAATTTCCTCTACTAAATTTCATTGCCCATGCTTAGATAAATTTGATGACTTTATGGCTAGACAAGAAAGTTTTAATGCTTATGTTGGTAGAGAGTTAAAGAATAATGCTTTCGAGATAGGACGCATGAGCGATAATATGGCTAGAACTCATTAGCAAATATGATTCTATGGTTGCTACTCAAGCTGAGAAAGTACTTAAAGCTCAAAAGGATTTGCTTGATGAACTAAATAATAAACATGACTTTGCGGTTAGAGTGGCTACTAGAACTGGTAAAATGACTCAGGAACCTTTGTATCCTGAAGGCCACCCTAAGAGAATTGAACAAGATTCTCAGAATAATAATCTAGATGCTCCTAGTGCTTCTAAGAAGAAGAAAAAGAAAAATGATAGGACTTTGCATGCTTCTAGTGAACCTAATGTAGAACCACCTGAGAATCCTAATAATACTTCTATCTATGATGCTGAAACACAATCCGGAGATGAACATGAACCTAATGGCAATGCTAATAATGATGTTCATGTAGATGTTCAACCTAGTAATAATAATGATATAGAAATTGAACCTGCTGTTGGTCTTGATAACCCACAATCAAGAAACCAACGTTATGATAAGAGAGATTTTGTTGCTAGGAAGCATGGTAGAGAAAGAGAACCATGGGTTCAGAAACCCATGCCCTTTCCACCTAAACCATCCAAGACAAAGGATGATGAGGATTTTGAGCGCTTTGCTGAAATGATTAGACCTATCTTCTTACGTATGCGCTTAACCAATATGCTTAAAACAAATCCTTATTCTAAATATATGAAAGATATCATCACAAATAAGAGGAAAATACCTGAAGCTGAGATTTCCACCATGCTCGCCAACTATACCTTTAAGGGTGGAATACCTAAGAAACTTGGTGATCCCGGAGTACCCACTATACCATGCTCCATCAAAAGAAATTATGTTAAAACTGCTTTATGTGATTTAGGAGCCGGTGTTAGTGTTATGCCTCTTTCCTTGTACCGTAGACTTGAATTAAGTAAGTTGACACCCACTGAGATATCCTTGCAAATGGCTGATAAATCAACTGCTATACTTGTCGGCATTTGTGAGGACGTGCCTGTTGTTGTTGCGAATGTCACTATCTTAATAGACTTCATCATTCTTGATATTCCCGAGGACGATAGTATGTCCATTATCCTTGGTAGACCCTTTTTAAATACTGCAGGAGCTGTTATTGATTGCAACAAGGGCAATGTCACCTTTCATGTTAATGGAAATGAGCATACGGTACATTTTCCGAGGAAACAACCTCAAGTTCACAGCATAAATTCTATTGAGAAAATTCTATCAATCATTATTGGAGGTTTTGAATTTCCTCTCCCTACTGTCAAGAAAAAGTATGATATTCTTATTGTTGGGGATATCCATATCCCCGTTGAGGTAACCTAGTGTCACTTCGAAATTCCTCCAGTTCCGTGTTATTTGGAATGAGTTTGTTAACAAGACTTGATCAACCTTGTTAGTGGATTCATTTTGATGATCATGAGATGGATGAAACTAGAAGGCACAACCTTCTGTACCCTCCTTTTACTTTTCTGTTATTTAAATTAAATAAAGCAAAAATAGTATTATCTATCTATTTTCTGAATTACTCGTGCAATGAAAAATATCTCAAAAATAAAAGTGTTCCAAATGCCCTGTAAATTTATTATGATTTTTTATGGAATATTTGAGGATTTTAGGCACTAAAATCATTGCAGGAGGGGCAAGCACCAGGCCACGAGAGTGAAGGGCGCGCCCACCATCCCTGGGCGCCCCCCTATCTTGTGGGCCCCTGGTGGACCCCCTCCACTTATGCCAGCACCCACCCACTCCATCTTCTTCCCAAAAAATCCCCATCCAGCTCAAGCACGAGTTCTAGCTCATTTTGCTGCGATTTTTGATCTCCTTGCTCAAAGCTCCATTCACAAAACTACTTTGGGAGATTGTTGCTTGGTATGTGACTCCTCCATTAGTCCAAATAGTTTTTGTTCTAGTGCTTTATTCATTGCAAATCCTTGCTGTCTTGGTGACCATGTTCTCGAGCTTGCATGTTAAATTTATGAGGTCCCAAGTAATTCTAATGCATGATATAGGCTCTAGGCACTTGTAGGAGTAGTTGCTATCAATCTTGTTTAGTTTTATTTACTTTTATTTTGAAGTTACTAAAAATTTCAGAATTATCGCAGAAAAAGAAATATGTTCAGGAAAATGTACCAAGATGGTTCCTCAGTAAATAAAGGACACAGGATTGCTATGCGTGAGCAAGACGATGAAACACCAAGGGAAGCTGAAGTGCGGACTTGTGAGTGGCCGTCAGAAGAGTTTATGGTCAATGCAGGCATTAAAGATGAATTTGATACATATGTGCGTAATGCCGATCTTGAGGACTTCATTCAAGATAAGTGTCCTCAGTACTACTATCTAACTGATTCGTTCATGAGAAGGTTTAAATTTTCATCTTCACGTAATTCTCGTAGTGTCCTGTTTGATATTTATGATAAATCACATACCATGGACCTGGAAGATTTTACTACTGCTTGCAGACTCCCGCAGTGGGGAAGTGTTAATGATCCCCACAAATCTGAATTTAGAGATTTCCTTGCTAGTATTACTATGGGAGAATCTAGGGATATTACACAAGCTACCATAGGGAGCATTCATTTTCCTGCTATACATTATTTTGCTCTCTTCATTGGTAGATGCATTAACGGTAAAGATGAAGCATGTCATATGTGTGTCCCTGATCTTTGTGTCCTCAAGAGTGTTGTGTTAGGTTATAAAGATTATAACTTGGGGGCAATAGTTGCACGTAGGTTGCATAAAAATGGTAGATCTGGAGATTTGTTTGGAGGAATTTATGCGACCCATGTGGCCAATTATCTTGGTATAGCCCCACGAAAGGGTGATATGATGTTGCCTCCTGCTTATTTAGATTATGACGCTATGGTCAAACATCATTTTCTTAAGGGGAATGAAAAATTCCTCTAATATCGACTAATCTTTGACAGACATAGCTCTGTCCATGTTACTCTTCCTGCTCCTTTCCTTTTTGATTACCAGGCAAAAGGAAGATATGTTGTTACCAGGGAGGAAGCAGCTAAACACGAGGGGAGAGCAGAGGCGGCTCGCCAACATGCCGCAGCTCAGAAGGCATTTGCTGCTGCATCTCAGTACGACCCCAGTTACAACTACGGATATCGACCAGGCTACCCTTGGCATTAGATCAACTTAGGCCAAAAGCCTAAGCTTGGGGGAGTACATATTTCTCACCGACTTTACATTCATGTTCACACGCTAGTCTAGTCGTCGGTGCTCATACTCTTTCATTGTATTATCCATGCTAGTTTATTTTTATTTTTCTAGTTTTCTTCTTGTGTGCTTGATAAACCTCAAGAAAAACCAAAAAAATAGTTAGTTTAATTTCCATGCTTGTAGTAGAAATTAAAATGAAAACCCAAAAATATTTCTCGTTCTTCTTTTATTGGTTGGGAGTTTTCCCGTGTAAATAGTTTTCTTTTCTTTTCTTCCCTTTGAGGGTCGGGAGTAGAAGACCATATTGAAAATGTTTAGTGGATCTCATATGCATGATTGTTTATTTAACTTAGAGCCCATATTATTTTGTCTTCTCTCTTGAGATGAATGCTTGCAGATTCCAGCTTAGTCCAATGCACATGCACTATTATTATTATACACATCGTTCGACCGTGCGAGTGAAAGGAAATAATGATGATATATGATGGACTGATTGAGATGAGAGAAGCTGGTATGAACTCGACCTCTCTTATTTTTGTAAATATGATGAGTTCACCATTCCTGATTCAGCTTATTATGAAGTAAACATATTTACAATGACATTTAGAGATAATAGTTGCTTGTGCCATGCTTGATTAGCTATGAGTTATAATGGTTTATCTTGCGTGCCAACATGCTATTAGAATGATTATGATGTGGTATGATGAGATGGTATCCTCCTTTGAATAAATTAAGTGACTCGACTAGGCCGCATGTAGTTGAAACAAATCAACATAGCCTTCACGATATTTATGTTCATGGTGGATTATATCCTACTCATGTTTGTATTTGGTGTGAATTAGTTTTAATGCATGTTTATGACTGTTGTCGCTCTCTCAGTTGGTCGCTTCCCAGTCTTTTGCTAGCCTTCACCTGTACTAAGCGGGAATACTGCTTGTGCATCCAAACTCCTTAAACCCCAAAGTTATTCCATATGATTCCACCATACCTTCCTATATGCGGTATCTACCTGTCGTTCCAAGTAAATTTGTATGTGCCAAACTCTAAACCTTCAAATGAAATTCTGTTTTGTATGCTCGAGCAGCTCATGTTTCAACTAGGGTTGCCTATATCTTCCATGCTAGGTGGGTTATTCTCAAGAGGAGTGGACTCCGCTCCTCATTCACAAGAAAGGGCCGGTAACCGGGATGCCCAGTCCCATGATCCAAAAAGATCAAAGCAAATCAATATAATTAAACAAAACTCCCCCGGGGCTGTTGTTAGTTGGAGGCACTCGTTGTTTCGAGCAAGCCATGGATTGATGCTTGTTGGTGGTGGGGGAGTATAAACTTTTACCATTCTACGTGGGAACTGTCTATAATGCATGTAGTATGGAAGATACAGCCATCTCATAGTTGTTGCGTTGACAGTGAAAGTATGCCGCCCAAAATGTTATTCAACCTCTATTTTAAAATCGAGCTCTGGCCCCTCTACAAATCCCTGCTTCCCTCTGCGAAGGGCCTATCTATTTACTTTTATGTTGAGTAATCACCTTCTTATTAAAAAGCACCCGTAGGAGAGCACACTGTCATTTGCATTCATTATTATTGGTTTATATTGGGTATGACTTGACTGGATCTCTTTTACCATGAATTACAATGTCTAGTCAGTCCTTGATCTTTAAAGGTGCTCTGCATTTATGTTTTGCGGTCTCAGAAAGTGCTAGCGAGATACCATTTTGTTATATCACGTTATGATTGTTTTGAGAAAGTGTTGTCATACGAGTTTTATTATTATGGCTTGCTAGCTGATTATGCTATTGATATGAGTAATTGTGAGACCGAGGTGTCATTGTGAGTATCGTTAGTTTATAATATTTGTTGAAACATGAATGCTGGCTTTGCATGTTTACAACAACAAGAGCAAACAGAGTTTGTAAAAGTTTTTCTTTATCACTTTCAGTTTATCAACTGAATTGCTTGAGGACAAGCAAAGGTTTAAGCTTGGGGGAGTTGATACGTCTCCAACGTATCTACTTTTCCAAACACTTTTGCCCTTGTTTTGGACTCTAACTTGCATAATTTGAATGAAACTAACCCGGATTGACGCTGTTTTCAGCAGAATTACCATGATGTTGTTTCATGTGTAGAAAACAAAAGTTTTTGGAATGACCTGAAAATCCTCGGAGACAAGTCTCAGAAAATATAAAAAATACTGGCAAAAGATGAAGACCAGAGGGCCCACACCCTGTCCACGAGGGTGGGGGTGTGCCCACCCCCTCTGGGCGCGCCCCCCTGTCTCGTGGGCCCCCTACAGCTCCGCCGACCTCAACTCCAACTCCATATATTCCATCTCGCGGAGAAAAAAACAGAGAGAAAGTTTCATCGTGTTTTATGATATGGAGCCGCCGCCAAGCCCTAATCTCTCTCAGGAGGGCTGATCTGGAGTCCTTTCGGGGCTCCGGAGAGGGGGATTCGTCGTCGTTGTCATCATCAACCATCCTCCATCACCAATTTCATGATGCTCTCCGCCGTGCGTGAGTAATTCCATCATAGGCTTGATGGATGGTGATGGGTTGGATGAGATTTACCATGTAATCAAGTTAGTTTTGTTAGGGTTTGATCCCTAGTATCCATTATGTTCTGAGATTGATGTTGCTATGACTTTGCTATGCTTAATGCTTGTCACTAGGGCCCGAGTGCCATGATTTCAGATCTGAACCTATTATGTTTTCATGAATATATGTGTGTTCTTGATCCTATCTTGCAAGTCTATAGTCACCTATTATGTGTTATGATCCGACAACCCCGAAGTGACAATAATCGGGATACTTCTCGGTGATGACCGTAGTTTGAGGAGTTCATGTATTCACTATGTGTTAATGCTTTGGTCCGGTTCTCTATTAAAAGGAGGCCTTAATATCCCTTAGTTTCCACTAGGACCCCGCTGCCACGGGAGGGTAGGACAAAAGATGTCATGCAAGTTCTTTTCCATAAGCACGTATGACTATATTCGGAATACATGCCTACATTACATTGATGAATTGGAGCTAGTTCCGTGTCACCCTATGTTATAGCTATTACATGAGGAATCGCATTCGACATAATTATCCATCACTGATCCATTGCCTACGAGCTTTTCACAACTTGTGCTTCGCTTATTTACTTTTCTGTTGCTATTGTTACAATCACTACAAAACCCAAAAATATTACTTTTGCTATCGTTACCATTACTATCATACTACTTTTCTACTAAATACCTTGCTACACATACTAAGTTATCCAGGTGTGGTTGAATTGACAACTCAACTGCTAATAGTCAAGAATATTCTTTGGCTCCCCTTATGTCGAATCAATAAATTTGGGTTGAATACTCTACCCTCGAAAGTTGTTACGATCCCCTACACTTATGGGTTATCAATCCTATCTCGGATTGCATGGCTTCAAGCCATTTGTTGGAATCTGGGCCCGCCATCGCTTCTTCATAGTTCGAAGGTTCACCGTTGTCTAACAACATGATTTCCAGGACAGGGTTGCCATACCATTCTGGTGTGGAACGTGTCCTTGTGGACCTATGAAGTTCAGTAGTAACTTGATCTGAAGTACCTTGATCATCATCATTAACTTCCTCTCTAGTCGGTGCAGGCACCACAGGAACATCTTCCTGAGCTGCGCTACTTACCGGTTCAAGAGGTAGTACTTCATCAAGTTCCACTTTCCTCCCACTTACTTCTTTCGAGAGAAACTCTTTCTCCAGAAAGGACCCGTTCTTGGCAACGAAAATCTTGCCTTCGGATCTGTGGTAGAAGGTATACCCAATGGTTTCCTTAGGGTATCCTATGAAGACGCATTTTTCCGACTTGGGTTCGAGCTTTTCAGGTTGAAGTTTCTTGACATAAGCATCGCATCCCCAATCTTTTAGAAACGACAACTTAGGTTTCTTTGAAAACCATAATTCATACGGTGTCGTCTCAACGGATTTAGACGGTGCCCTATTTAAAGTGAATGTAGCTGTCTCTAAAGCGTATCCCCAAAATGATAGTGGTAAATCAGTAAGAGACATCATAGACCGCACCATATCCAATAGAGTGCAATTACGACGTTCGAACACACCATTACGCTGAGGTGTTATAGGCGGCGTGAGTTGTGAAACAATTCCACATTTCCTTAAGTGCGTACGAAACTCGTGACTTAAATATTCTCCCCCACAATCTGATCGTAATAACTTTATTTTTCTATCACGTTGATTCTCTACCTCATTTTGAAATTCCTTGAACTTTTCAAAGGTCTCAGACTTGTGTTTTATGAAGTAGACATACCCATATCTACTTAAGTCATCAGTGAGGGTGAGAACATAACGATAGCCACTGCGAGCCTCAATGCTCATTGGACCGCACACATCAGTATGTATAATCTCCAATAAGTTGGTTGCTCGCTCCATTGTTTCGAAGAATGGAGTCTTGGTCATTTTGCCCATGAGGCATGGTTCGCACGTGTCAAACGATTCGAAATCAAGAGACTCCAAAAGTCCATCTGCATGGAGCTTCTTCATACGTTTGACACCAATGTGACCAAGGCAGCAGTGCCACAGATATGTGGGACTATCATTATCAATCTTACATCTTTTGGTATTCACACTATAAATATGTGTAACATCATGTTTGAGATTCATTAAGAATAAACCATTGACCAGCGGGGCATGACCATAAAACATATCTCTCATATAAATAGAACAACCATTATTCTCGGATTTAAATGAGTAGCCATCTTGTATTAAACAAGATCCAGATACAATGTTCATGCTCAAAGCTGGCACTAAATAACAATTATTGAGGTTTAAAACTAATCTCCTAGGTAAATGTAGAGGTAGCGTGCCGACAGCAATCACATCGACCTTGGAACCATTCCCGACGCGCATCGTCACCTCGTCCTTTGCCAGTCTCCGCTTATTCCGCAGCTCCTGTTTTGAGTTACAAATATGAGCAACCGCACCGGTATCAAATACCCAGGAGCTACTATGAGTATTGGTAAGGTACACATCAATAACATGTATATCACATATACCTTTGGTTTTGCCGGCCTTCTTATCTGCTAAGTACTTGGGGCAGTTCTGCTTCCAGTGACCGTTCCCCTTGCAATAAAAGCACTCAGTCCCAGGTTTGGGTTCGTGCTTTAGCTTCTTCCCGGCAACTGGGTTACCGGGCGCGGCAACTCCCTTGCCGTCCTTCTTGAAGTTCTTCTTACCCTTGCCTTTCTTGAAACTAGTGGTTTTATTTACCATCAACACTTGATGTTCCTTTTTGATCTCCACCTCTGCCGATTTCAGCATTGAAAATACCTCAGGAATGGTTTTCACCATCCCCTGCATATTGTAGTTCATCACAAAGCTTTTGTAGCTAGGTGGCGACGACTGAAGAATTCTGTCAATGACCGCCTCATCAGGGAGGTTAATGTCCAGCTGAGACAAGCGGTTGTGCAACCCAGACATTTTGAGTATGTGCTCGCTGACAGAACTATTCTCCTCCATCTTACAACTGTAGAACTTGTCGGAGACTTCATATCTCTCAACCCGGGCATGAGCTTGGAAAACCATTTTCAGCTCTTGGAACATCTCATATGCTCTGTGCTGCTCGAAACGCTTTTGGAGCCCCGGTTCTAAGCTGCAAAGCATGCCGCACTGAACCAGGGAGTAATCATCAACACGCGACTGCCAAGCGTTCATAACGTCTTGGTTCGCTGGGACGGGTGCTTCACCTAGTGGTGCTTCTAGGACATATGCTTTCTTGGCAGCTATGAGGATGATCCTCAAGTTCCGGGCCCAGTCCGTATAGTTTCTACCATCGTCTTTCATCTTGGTTTTCTCTAGGAACACGTTGAAGTTGAGGTTGACATGAACGTGGGCCATTTGATCTACAAGACATTTTGCAAAAGTTTTTAGACTAAGTTCATGATAATTAAGTTCATCTAATCATATTATTTAATGAACTCCCACTCAGATAGACATCCCTCTAGTCATCTAAGTGATACATGATCTGAGTCAACTAGGCCGTGTCCGATCATCACGTGAGACGGACTAGTCATCATCGGTGAACATCTTCATATTGATCGTATCTTCTATACGACTCATGTTCGACCTTTTGGTCTCTTGTGTTCCGAGGCCTTATCTGTACATGCTAGGCTCGTCAAGTCAACCTAAGTGTTTTGCATGTGTAAATCTGGCTTACACCCGTTGTATGTGAACGTTAGAATCTATCACACCCGATCATCACGTGGTGCTTCGAAACAACGAACTTTCGCAATGGTGCAGAGTTAGGGGGAACACTTTCTTGAAATTATTACGAGGGATCATCTTATTTACTACCGTCGTTCTAAGCAAATAAGATGCAAAAACATGATAAACATCACATGCAATCAAATAGTGACATGATATGGCCAATATCATTTTGCTCCTTTTGATCTCCATCTTCGGGGCGCCATGATCATCATCGTCACCGGTGTGACACCATGATCTCCATCATCATGATCTGCATCATCGTGTCTCCATGAAGTTCTCTCGCCAACTATTACTTCTACTACTATGGCTAACGGTTTGGCAATGAAGTAAAGTAATTACATGGCGTTATTCAGTGACACACGGGTCATACAATCAATAAAGACAACTCCTATGGCTCCTGCCGGTTGTCATACTCATTAACATGCAAGTCGTGATTCCTGTTACAAGAACATGATCAATCTCATACATCACATATATTTCATTCATCACATCCTTTTTGCCATATCACAACACAAGGCATATGCTGCAAAAACAAGTTAGACGTCCTCTAATTGTTGTTGCATGTTTTTACGTGGCTGCTATAGGGTTCTAGCAAGAACGTTTCTTACCTACGCCAAAACCACAATGTGATATGCCAATTTATATTTACCCTTCATAAGGACCCTTTTCATCGAATCCGACCCGACTAAAGTGGGAGACAGACACCCGCTAGCCACCTTATGCAACTAGTGCATGTCAGTCGGTGGAACCTGTCTCACATAAGCGTACGTGTAAGGTCGGTCCGGGCCGCTTCATCCCACGTTGCCTCCCAAACAAGATAAGACTAGTAGTGACAAGTAAATTGACAAAATCGACGCCCACAACAAACTTGTGTTCTACTCGTGCATAGAAACTACGCATAGACCTAGCTCATGATGCCACTGTTGGGGATCGCTGCAGAAATTAAAAAAATTCTACGCATCACCAAGATCAATCTATGGAGTAATTAGCAACGAGAGATAGGGGAGTGCATCTTCATACCCTTGAAGATCGCGAGTCAGAAGCGTTACAAGAACACGGATGAAGGAGTCGTACTCGAAGCGATTCAGATCGCGGTGGATTCCGATCTTAGCGTCGAACAACGGCACCTCCGCGTTCAACACACGTGCAGCCCGGTGACGTCTCCCGCGCCTTGATCCAGCAAGGAGGAGGGAGAGGCTAAGGAAGAGGGCTCCAACAGCAGCACGACGGCGTGGTGGTGATGGAGTGGCAGTACTCCGGCACGGCTTCGCTAAGCTCTTACGGAGGAGGAGAGGTGTTGGGGAGGGGAGGGGCTGCGCCTTAGATGTGGTTCTGCAGCCCTCCCCTCGCCCCTCTATTTATAGGAGAAGGGGGAAGGGGGCCGGCCCCCTCTAGATGAGATCTAAAGGGGGGGCAAAGGAGGGGGCTTGCCCCCCAAGCAAGGGGGGCGCCCCCTTTAGGGTTCCCCCCCCCCAACCCTAGGCGCATGGGCCCAAGGGGCGTGGCGCCCAGCCCTCCAAGGGCTGGTTCCCTTCCCTCTAAAGTCCATGAGGCCCTCCTAGAGAGGTGGCCCCTCCCGGTGGACCCCCCGGAACCCCTCTGGTGGCCCCGGTACAATACCGGTATGCCCCCGAACATTTCCGGTGACCGTATGACAACTTCCCATATATAAATCTTCACCTCCGGACCATTTCGGAACTCCTCGTGACGTCCGGGATCTCATCCGGGACTCTGAACAACATTCGGTAATCACATACAAGTCTTCCTAATAACCCTAGCGTCATTGAACCTTAAGTGTGTAGACCCTACAGGTTCGGGAATCACGCAGACATGACCGAGACAACTCTCCGGTCAATAACCAACAGCGGGATCTGGATACCCATGTTGGCTCCCACATGTTCCACTATGATCTCATCGGATGAACCGCGATGTAGAGGATTCAAGTAATCCCGTATGCAATTCCCTTTGTCAATCGGTACGTTACTTGCCCGAGATTCGATCGTCGGTATCCCAATACCTCGTTCAATCTCGTTACCGGCAAGTCACTTTACTCGTTACATAGTGCATGATCTCGTGACTAACCACTTAGTCACATTGAGCTCATTATGATGATGCATTACCGAGTGGGCCCAGAGATACCTCTCCGTCATACGGAGTGACAAATTCCATTCTTGATTTGTGCCAACCCAACAAACACTTTTGGAGATACCTGTAGTGCACCTTTATAGTCACCCAGTTACGTTATGACATTTGGTACACCCAAAGCACTCCTACGGTATCCGGGAGTTACACAATCTCATGGTCTAAGGAACTGATACTTGACATTAGAAAAGCTTTAGCAAACGAACTACATGATCTTGTGCTATGCTTAGGATTGGGTCTTGTCCATTACATCATTCTCCTAATGATGTGATCTCGTTATCAATGACATCCAATGTCCATAGTTAGGAAACCATGACCATTTGTTGATCAACGAGCTAGTCAACTAGAGGCTCTCACTAGGGACATGTTGTGGTCTATGTATTCACACATGTATCACGGTTTCCGGTTAATACAATTATAGCATGAACAATAGACAATTATCATGAATAAGGAAATATAATAATAACCATTTTATTATTGCCTCTAGGGCATATTTCCAACAATGGTGTGTAGTGCTATAAGTCGAGGTAGTAGAAGAGGTACAGGCAGAGGCAAGCGATTTCAATATGGTCCAAAAAGCTTCACGCCTCTTCCGTAGAGGCCTTACGACATGACCAAGGAGCAAAATGAAGCCATAGTGAAGGCCCAAGTGGAGGCCCATTTCGCACCAAAACCTGCACCGCCGCCAAGGGAGAAAGTGCCCGAGAAGACGATTGACCACTTTATTCGTATGGCACAACCACCAGCTCCTAAGCCTATTGACTCAGACTATGAGCGCCAAATCAAGAAGGCACATCGAGCACGACAACAAAAGGGGTCGAGCTCAAGCTCGAGCCAAGCAGCTGGCCAAAAATGCGACAAAACCGTTCCCCAGCTAGAAGAACAAGCGGCGCAATCGATCCCCGCGCTTATTGTACCAACACATGAGAGTATCGGCGCCAGTCAGCTGGTAATAACCGACGAGCATAGAGGGAACGCTGAAATGCTTGGTATCACTGTTGGACAACTCCTCGAGATTGAGCCCATGGATAAGCTTAAAGAGAAGGACATAAAATGAAAATATGTCCGCAGCCAACCTTTGGTAAGGCCTGAGGAGGTCAAGAACCTCCCAACGAGAATGTATCAATTGCATGATTGATACATGAAAATTACAAAGAGTAGCAATCGAGAGGGCCTCATGGTGAAAGTCAAGGAAGAGTATTACTTCCATTAGCTAGCTCTGTCCATTGAGTATTCAGAACTATTTCAGTTATTCCATCAAGACGCACTCGACAAATCCATCGCCAGTTTGTATTGTTTGTAAGTGATTTCTGTCTGTAATTCAAGTCACAAGCTAGTTGTAGTGCTCATTGATCGATCATTACCTGTAATTATCCTCACTATATTATTTTATGTGGTATTATGCAGGATGAAGATGTATGAAATGAAAAAAGCTGGACGCTATGGCATTGGGTTCATTGACCCAAATTCCATTAATGAAGAAACATGGACATATCCATGGTATCAAAAAGAAGTAGAGAAAAACATGCTAGAGTTCTTGAAGTGCCTCAATACTAATGAACATATACTACTTCCTTAAAACTACACGTGAGTCATACTGTCTTGTACAACAAATTCTGTTTTTACTTACTAGCTAGCTAGATGTTAATAATTAAGTGTATAGGGGTTTAGGGTAGTTGATAAGTGTTATGCACATTCCCGCTTAATTAAAATATGCAAACGTGTGTGCATGCAGTTTTCATTGGATCTTGTTAGTCATTAAAGTTGACGAAGAAACAATTGAAGTATTGGACTCACTACTTAAAGAAAAATAGACCTACTCAATCGTGAAGGGGATAGTCGATAGGTAATTTCAATCATCATTAACTATATGTCAGCCTCTTTAGTTCGTCATTTCCTGATATCAACTGTTTAATAACTCATTTATTCATTTTCTTTGCCGGCGAGCAGGGCTTGGGCAAAGTTCAAGAATTCGAAAGAGGTTCCAGTCGAATGGAAATAAAAGTTGTATTGGTTTCGATCCAAGGTATAATTAATTAAGTAGTACTAGCTAGCTAGCATGCATCTCTTTAATTCTAGTTTCAATACCATTAATTATCATGCTTGATTAATTATTATCTGATTAAATTCTATTCTCGTAAAGGCCCTGAAGCAGGCGCAGAAAAGAGATCATTGTGCATACTATGTTTTCGAGAACATTCGCATGATGATGTCTGAAAGGACCAAAACTGATAGACAGCTATGGGTACGCGCGTTTGACAGAATACTATTCACAATTTTTACGTCATTATCGATATCTAGTCATATAACTAATACACATGCATATTAATCTCCTTCTTAACACTTCGATTCGGAGCGGGACAAGCTCCTACCAGAGGAGCGCATACGAGCACTTCAAAAAGAAATAGCGGGAATTTTGCTCGGCGAGGTCCTAGATCCCAAAGGAGAATTCTACTACGAGCTACCGCCCCAATGAACTACTCCCAATTGTCATCGTGCTCCGAAGGCACCAAGGCAAATGACACTGGCTCTGAAGGCTACATGTAGGAAAAACTGTATATATATATATATATATATATATATATATATATATATATATATATATATATATATATATATATATATATATATATATATATTGGTTCTACGAGAAATTCTATTTATATATATGCAGAACGTGTACAATATGTAGTATCATAAAATACTAGCAAACGAAAAATAATTAAATGGAAAATACAAAATTAAAGGAAAAATAAATAATAAAACCAAAACAGCCCAAACATTTAGTACCAATTGGTGTTAGCAACCGGTACTAAAGGTCTCCTGCCACCCGGCCCCGGCTCGTGCCACGTGGTTGCCCTTTAGTGGCGGTTCGTGCCGAACTGGTACTAAAGGGGGGGGGGGACCTTTAGTCCCCACCCTTTAGTGTCGGTTGTAGAACCGGCACTAAAGCCCCTTACGAACCGGGGCTATAGCCTGATTCTGCACTAGTGAAGCACCGGATGACGCTGTCTTGCTTGTGCTTGAGCGTGGCCACCCTCGCCGCCTCCCGTTCGGATTGTTCAATGCTGAGCCGGAGTTGCTTGGCGTTGACCCTCCGAAGTCGTCGGGAATTCGACTCCGCCTCAGTAAGTGACCGACGGCACACCCACTTGAGGAGACAGTCCTCATTGTCGGGCACCGGTATCATGCGGCGATGGTGGGCGAACTGCATAGCCGCGCCGGACCCGTCCCCATCTTCCTTGCCCCCCGCCTCTTGCGGTGGGCGGCACATGCCTCCGACTCCGGATTCTGCATCTGTGGCGTTGGCAGAGTGGACATTAGAATCCATCGCATTCGCGTGGAGTAGTGGTCGGAGATGGAGGAGGCTGTCGGGCAGGAGGAGCAGATCGAGCAGGCCTCGCACATCCGCGCGCGGGGCGGGAAGGGCCGGCGCCGGTGTCGGTGCTGCGGCGACGGGCGACGGGTGGCGTCGCACCGGACCCGGAGCTGCCGCCCGTATTGACCCACGAGCGCTCGAGCGTGATACGAAGCGCCAGCTCCTCGTCTCTGGAGCTGCCGTTGGAGTGGCTGCCGATGAAGGATATGCTCGCTAGTGCTAGGGATTGGACAGATTGGGAAAATGGTAGCATCGGGGAGCGGAGCGAGCTATGGTTTCTTCTGGGCAGGGGATTTTGTTTGGTCGGGATGGGCCAACGGTGGGCCGGGCTGACGTGATGGACGCGTTCGGGCGTGCCGGGGCTGCCTCATATCCGCCCTACATTTTCAGACGGATATGAGGGGTGCCGGTCAGCCGGACATTTGAGGCCCGTTTGTAAGTTTTTGTTGGATCGGTTTTTTGTGATAGGTTAGTGACCATACGACTTGCCCGGACGTTTGAAATGGGTATAGGGTGTCCGGATGTAGATGCTCTCATGTTCTGCTCGGGCATGCGCTTTGGGCTGAAAACCTCTGATATGATCTTTGGTGGCCGGGTTCGACGACAACGACACTGGTATATCACCGCTTTCTTGAAGGCGTTTCTTCGGGTAACCTTTTTTTTTGGAGAAATTGTGTTGTCAAGGGTGATGGTGGATGTCTTTTTTCTAAATTTATTTCGGACTTTTTGGCGATGTGTGTTTAGTGAGAAGATGTTCCCGTCAACTACAAAGACAAATGTGACGACTTTATCAATCTCAAGACGACGTGCCGGCTCAGTCTCTCGGAGGTGCTCATAGAGATAGAATGTGCTTGCGCGCGTTCATAAGAATGAGTATATGTGTGTATGTATGATCGTCCGGTGTTAAAAGATGTACACAAGCTAGTCGATCAAAAGCGATCAGGAAGCAATATACACCTAATGTGTTCCATTAGTTGTTAAAACATTCACACACAAAAAAATGTTGCGATGTCTCCTCTCCTGTTGTCTCGGTAGGGGAGGCAAAACTTGACGAGGCAAAACGTTCTTCCCACTACGATGATAGATAAAGCCGGTCATATATAGCTCCACGTGGTCCGATGTAGATCCACAGTACCACCGTAATGCCCAGAGATCTCAAGAGGATACACACAACGATTGACTTGAGAACGTGTTTGTGCTTAGCACTAGCACGCCATGCGCGTTCGTGTCATAAATTCATAATCCCAATCGATCTGCGAAATCGATCCTATGTCAACGAATCAAACAACGTTAACAAACAATGCGTGCGCCCATTTGCAATTTAAGACTCGCAAGTCCTGCAGCAAGAACTCTTATGAATAGCTAGGATTAGATCCTGTCGAGGTTGCTGGAGGAATGTAGCGATGTTTAAGTAGGTTCCTCCGAGGGGCACAGCAGTCGCTAGATTAAAATTCAGAGCTGTTAGCATCATCCAGGCTGGTGAACTTGCTGGGAAACACACTACTAGTGTTTAACCGTTGCCGGATCCACGGTAGACCAGATCGATTCCTTTGACTTTGCAGTTTCTTTTCGTTCAAACTGAAGTTGGAAATGTATTCAGAGTTTAGTAGTCCACGGACCATTTCGAGAGCGTTGGATAGGTTCGTTGTGCACAATCTTTTTTAGGATAGGTTGTGTTTTCAGAGGGCGATTTTCATGGTCAGTTTCCATGTACTATGTAATGTTGATTCTTGAGGACGAAAAATATATTTTTCAACCTCAAATCAGTTTTTTATAAATGGTACATTATTTAATCAATTGTGAGAATCAACGTATCAGATACAATAAACAAGACCTAACTTAACTATTTCATGGGCAACGTGATTACTTTCTCTATTATAATGAGCGAACAAAATATGATTAAAGTTCTAAGTCATATAAATTTGTACCCTGAAGTTTAAAAAAACATATGATTTGTACCCTCAAGTTAATAAGAGCATCTCTAGTAGATCTTTTAAAACCTTGCTCGCCCTTATAATTCCGGCTCGAATAGATCCAATAAATAAAGCCAGGCCCGTAAAAAATAACGGGCGGCCCGTAAATCCCGGCTCCGCCGCTATATTTACCGTATCCCCACCTAATTTAAAGTTCCTATATGGCATTTCCTGCACCTCCCTCCGCAGCAACTCCCCCCGCTCGGACGCCAAATCCACCCTCTCCGACGACCGTTTCTAGCGCACACAACCCGTTTTTGAGTACATCCATGTCGAGTGAGGTCGTGTGCGTGGTAGTCATGGCGGCCGCGGCGGCTCACCGCCGTACAAGCGAGCCTGCCACAATGACAAGGCCGACATCTCCCTCCATCCCCGGTCGAGTCATGGCGCTCCAAGTAGGTGCGGGAGCGCGGCGCTCTGTCCCGCAGCAGCGGCCAGAGGGCGTGGAGCAAGTTCGACGAGATGGGAACCTCCTTTGGCCGGCCACCAATGGGCTCCGCAAGGCGTATCTCGAGCCCCACGAGGCGGTGGCGGGAGGTGACAAAGGTGCCGCTGCACGGCTCAGAGGGTGCCAATGAGGGGTACGAGCTCATGTATGTTCTATCCAACTCCGCGACCGAGTATTACCTCAATGTGAAGCCCTAGAGTAGTTTATATTAGGTTTATCTACTATGTTTTTAAGTTTGTGTGTTCAAATGTGTGATGAACTCCGGTGAACTATGGTGGTGTGAAGTTTAAGTTTAAATTATGCAGTATTGTATATCGGATATGTTTTGTCGTGCCTTCCGCGGTACCGTAAATTCGTTTTTATAGGATCCCTTAAACAAAATTTGTGGTATCATGTTTTACAGGATCTGCTAGAGATTCTCTAAAACCACTTTAATGTAGCCCTTGAGTGGCATTACGTCACATTTAGGTTGGTTTTGCACCTGAGCTGCTGACTTGCCAAAATTCCCCTCCCCTGCCACTCGCCCATGGTGCTCTTGCTGGTTCTTAGAGCACCATTTCATCTCGATTAGCATGCTAAAGATCTACACTCACCTCCACCGCTCTCTTTCCTTCTCATCGTGTTGCCTCGCGCGTAGCTCGAGCACACAAAGAACACACACTCGCGACACCAAGCCACGCGAGCGAGTGCGCTTGGGCAAGCGATGGCCCAGCAATCCCAGGCTCATCCCCGAGCGCAACTCATCCAATCTCGAGCTCCGCCTCCTCCCTTGTACTCCTCGCGCTGCTCCAATTTAGCCTAGGCCCCTTCCTTCTCCGCCTACGAAGGGACCGCCGTCGTGGCTGCAAATGACACTGCCCAGCCCCTGATGCGTCTCCCACTCGCTCGCTTGCCACCAAGATGGCAGGTTTTTCTTATCCTCAATTGCTACAACTGGTCCATTGTGCTTAAAGAACAATCGGCTGGATTTTAGTAGACTTGGTAAATCATATATTTTTCATGGATTTTGAAAATGCTCATGAATTTGAGAAAATGATCACGGATATGAAAAACCATGAATTTGAAAAAAGATTATGATATTTAGAAAAACATTACGAACTTGAATAAAAACCATTTGACAAATGTTGACAAATTTGAAAAAAAATCATATTTTATTAAATGTTCATAAATTTGTAATAAACTAAATAGATTTGAAAATATAAAAATGAAAGTAAAAAAGCAAAAGAAAAAGAAAAAAACAAAAAGGAAAAACTTCAGCCAAAAGAGCCTATGTGAGGACGATACCTTAGATGAGCCGGCCCACCTAGAATCGAACCGGGTGTACGCTATCTACAATCTCTACCTAATAATAACGGGCTATTTCTTCTGCCGGTATGTTACGAAAATTGTCCCCAAATTTGTAAAATCAGCAATGGCACCTATAAATGATAGTAATAAAAAAGCGTTTCACACAGGAATCCCCCGTCTGGGCCAGCCCATGCAATAGGGTCCTTCTTCTATATTGCGATTTGTGCGCTGTAAGAAGATGCAGCGCGCCAGTTTGGGCCAGCCCATGTCTGGGCGGCCTGTTATTTAAATTTCGTTCTCTATTTTTATTTTTTATTAAATTATTTCTACTTTAATAATTTTGAAAATGTTCACAATTTCAGCCTTCAGAAAATCACCGAAATTTAAGAAAAAGAGAATTTTGCAATAAAATGTTTTAAAAATCATAAAATATTTGTGGATTCAAAAAATGTTCGCGATTTTATAACAAAATGTTTGCTTATTCAAAAAATGTTCGCAATTTTGAAATAAATGTTCAGGAAATATAAAAAAATAATGATTTTTAAAATGTTTGTGTATTAAAAAATTAATGAAATTGAACAAAATATTGCAAATTCAAAAAATGTTCATTAATGGAAAAATATCATAAAGAAATTCAAAAACTGTTCATGACATACAAAATAATTTATTCCTTCGTAAAATGTTTGTTAAATCAAAAGAATGTTCGTGAATTTCAAAAATGGATTCACCAGTTTCCAAAAAAATGTTCGCCGATTCTAGAAAATTGTTTATTTTTTTCAAAAATTTTGTTTTTGGCAAATAGCATAAAATGTTCATGAATTCAACAAATGTTTTTGATTTTAGAAAATGGTTGGAAATTTGTAAAAGTGTTAACGAATTTGAAAATGCTCACAATGTCAACTATGTGCACAGGTTTAATTTGTTTTCATGATTTCACGAAGATTAAGAATGATAGTGTATATTGATGATACAAAAAAATGTTATCATGGGCATTGGAGATTATGATTTTCTTTTTTCTCCTATTGCAACGCACGGATCCTTTTGCTAGTTAAACCTATATTTCGCGCTATAAGCGACGAGTAGGCTTTTCCACTTAAAACTGTGCAAAAGATAAAGCTCGATGTTACAAACCATCTCCATCCAATCTTGTTCCGTAACGAGAATAGAACAGACTGACACTCCAAAATTTAAAAGACACCACCACATCAAAATTACTCGAATCACAGCGTCATGATTTTTGAACCATTTCCTATAAGAGAATGGTTTCCATTACTTTGAGAAATGGATTCTCAAGATATCATCTTACCGCCTTCCGTAGAAATCGTTGATACGGGATGTAAGTGGGAGAGCAACTAATTAACGAGCGCTCCTTCGGAAGCTCGCAATGATCAGCGCCACTTGGCACGCTCTCAGTGATCCGCCACGTGTTGCGCTCTGAGCGCTCCCTTCAGTTTCATTTTTTTAATTTTTCCACACGCGTTTTCGATTTTTTAAATGGTTTTTTTCGATGTTTGGTTTTTCACCGGTCTACCCTAGCTTTTCGACCCAAAAACTTTTTTTGAAAAAAAATTGTTTTTGCGCAAAAGATGTGTTTTCCTTTTTTTTTCTTTCGCGAGAGTCACGGTTTTGTTTCCACGAGAGGCACGATTGTGCTTTCACGAGAGGCACGGCCGTCCTCTTGAAAATGAAAAAAAAAATGTGTTTTCTGTTTTTTTTTTCTTTCGCGAAAGGCATGGTTTTGCTTCCGCAAGAGGCACGATTGTGCTTTCGTGAGTTACGGTTGTGCCTCTTGAAAACGAAAAAAACGCATTTTTTAATTTTTTTTCCTTTCGCGAGAGGCACATTTTGCTTCCACAAGAGGCACGGTTGTGCTTTCACGAGGCGTGACTTTTTCAAAAAAGAAAAAACCCGTGCTCTCGGTTCGGTTTTTCTGTCCAATTTTTTTCGTCCGGTTTCTTTTTGTGAAAAAAAAATTCATCAAAACCTATCAACGTTGGATCTAGTTTTGAAGATCTCGACACGAGGAATCCAACAGCGAAAGCGGTTCAAGATTTGGACGCACGGTTTAAGAGATAAAACGTTTTGAATAAACGGATCTACAAAAGAAGGAAAACTCTCAGGTTGCGACAAGTAACACACATGCAGCACGTCACTTGTCGCAACCTGAAGAATTGGAATGATCTTCGCAACGAATACTTCTTAACTAGTGATTTCGCGTGAGTGGTGGCGGTATCCAGATGTCCTGCAACCCACGAAATCAAATCTAAATGGCATACGTGAGTGCCCAGTAAAACTAAATGACATGTGGGATATAGCCCACAAAGCCCATGGAGTCGAGCGGCGTTGTTGTCTTGATTCCCTTCCACGGCCAGAGCGGGAAAACGCCATGCTCTAGTGCTCCGGAGCTTCAGATCAGCCAGCCCGTAAAATTTGTGAGCGGGCAGTCCGTGTGTCTAGCATTTTTTGAGTGCTCCGAGTCCCTAAAAAAAAGTGCTCTCCACGATCGTCACCTCTTCTCCACGAAATCCAGCTTCAGCTACGACCTTCCTCTCCACCGAGCAGCGCCTCCTCCTTGTCTTCTCGGCCTCCACGAGACACCAAAAGCCACCGAACTCGAAGCACGCCGTCTCACCCCGCCAGGTGCCGACGAACTCGAGTCCGTCTCCAAGAACCAGCACCCTGAGAGCAACTTCACCAGCCGCCTCCCCCTCCAGCTCCCACCGGATTCCTGCTTGATCTGCTAATTGATCCATTGTATCAATGTCTGTACTTTCTGCTTTGTAGTGTATGGGAGTACTATGGTAGTACATGGAAGCTGGATGTGGAGATGCAACATAAGAAGTGGTGGCCGGTGCGGGCAAGTCCCAGAATGTCCAGCAGTTTGTGCACTTACATCCTGAACAGTGGCTATCGTCAGGCGTCAGTCCAGAACCTCAGATCCCCTCCCTGGTGACAAGGTTGACGCTGACGACGCGGATCAGCCCGATCATTTCCAAGTTGAGCCCCCTGCAGAGTTCATCAAAACGGAAGGAAACTGACGAAATCAGAACCACTTCGCTAGAAAATGAACACTCTCATGGACAGAAAGGAAAAGAAGTTTTTTTCCGCGAATACGCAAAAGCCTTGCGTATCTTTGCATTGATAGAAAGAGTAAGTTACAGAGTTATGTTGAAGCAACAATTACAGCAATGGGCAGCCTACAAGCATGTGCACATGGATGGCATGAGTGGGCTGACGTGGCGCAAGAAGAGAAAATGTGGGTGCACCTCCCACCGTGACCTGAATCTACGTCTCCGGGATGATAGTTGCAAGTCCCTTGGCGCCGGCACGCGCCCATAGTCGAGCCTCCTCCTGGATTGCACGCACCACACGTCTGACTGACGGCCGGTCTCCCTCGAACAGGCATCCATTGCGATGCTTCCACAACCACAAAGGAAAAGAAGTTCTCCCGTGCCAATGCAGGTTCAGGCTCATTGACGCATCGTAAGCCGGAAATTTAGTTCAAGACAATCCTTTTTCACACTCAATTCAGAGATCACCGGCTTTCCTTTGGCGATTCAACTGGAGTACAAACTGAAGAGGTTGGCATAGGACATGAGCTTAAGGTAGGATTGCATCTCCACGTCCAATTATCAATGACCTACTATGATGCAACGTGGATGAACCAGGACTACCAACCAAGGTCTTCACCTGTGTCTATTCGGACAAGGATGCGTAGGCAAGTAAGAGCATCTCCAACAGATGATGTAAAACAGTTGCGGTGCCCAAAAAACTGCGTTTGAGGCATTTGGGTTGAAAACCAGCTCCAACAGATATGTATCTCTATTTGGTGATGAAATTTTGTTTGGGAACCCCAAATTTTAGATCCAAGTGCTGCATATTTGTAGCATCACTAGTGCTGCCTAAATTATTTTATGGCTGTGGTGGGAACCCAACCGCCAGCGTGAACTTCCACCGGCGCCTCACCCCACCGCACCGGCCGATTCCGGCCACCGCCGCCACCACTCCGCCGGCCACCTTGAACCCCCGCCGCCACCATTCTGCCAGCCACCATGAACCCAAGCCACCACCACTCCGTCAGCCACCGTGAACCCTGCCGCCGCCCCACTGCCCCATTCTGCCCCTCGGTGACCTCCACCGCAGTGCCCCGCCCCTCGACGACCTCTGCCGTGCTGCCGTCCCCAAGCACCTCGCCGTTGTCCCCGAGCTCTTGCAGCCGGCCCCCAACTTCCCCGTCGCCGGATTCCGCTGTCACCATCTCCATCCCGCCGAGCTCCTCCTTGCCGTCAGATCCGCCTCTGGGCCTCCCCGTCATCGGATCGTCATATTCTATGTGGTTCTCAATTTTTTGGGCACTAGTTTTACATCATCTTACAGAAATGTAGGGAAAGACTGCGTACTATAAGACCCCAAAGTGGTCGGACCCTTCCCCGACCCTACGCAAGCGGGAGCTACGTGCACCGGCCTGCCCCCTAGTTTTACATCATCTGTTACGGCAGAAAACTTTCTGGTGCCCAAAGACTCTCTCTCTTGCCCTAAAATCATTTTTGGTATCAACTTTTACATCATCTGTTGGAGATGCTCTAAGGATGAATAATTGAAGACAAAGGCATGTCCCTGTGTGCAGGAGGTTGAAGAAGCACTTCAAATCTACTCAACATGTTGTCGGTGAGCATCAATAGAAGCCGCTCATTATTCGTTGAGTACTGGCTACCTACCCACATTATCGAAGTTCAGTTACTACTATCTATCAATAAAATCAAATGCGATGTACATTTCCCAATGCTGAGAATACCCTAAGAAACTAAAACGTACTACAAATTAAGTGGATTTCTATTGCTTCCCATCCACAAGGATTTGGATGTCACTTACTCACTATCATCTAAATTATCCGCATATGGACCAGTTGAAGGAAAGAGATAACGGCAGGGTTGCTCATTGCCAAGCAAGCAAACATACCCAAGCTTGGTGTAGCCGTGAAGAACCTGGAGACTACAAACTTACAACAGCAGGAAAATAAGTCACAATGCTAGAATACCCAACCCTATCAAGCAAATCGCCACTCCTTAATGTTATATCAATGGCTTATCTGACTAGTTAAAGGCGGCAGCAGGACAGTTCTCTTTCCATGTATTTATGTGGGGCATGTTTAGAAAACTTGGGACAGCGAGATGAAACTCATGGCATACCTTTCTACTCTACCTTAGCGCTTTCAAGAGCTTGAATGCACCAGTAGCAGTAGTGATAAAGCGCCTTGTGGATTGATTATTTCCTATAAGTGCTGAGATTCTTCCCACTGGACCAACTATATTTTGAGTTCGAATAGATCCCTTGGCCACTGAGGTTCTCAGAGAGACATGGAGTTGTTCAAGATCTGTTCTTGCATAGTTTGGATACACCTTCACAGGAAACCGGGCTTGTAACACTGATCTCCAATATGGGAAAAATCTTCTCCTTGCATATGTGGGATCCCATCCTCCACCTACTTTCTTTCTCGCAGGCTGTCACATATTTCAATAGAGATACAGCATAAGAAGCCAGATACATCCATATTCCAGCATGATCAGCCAGCACCTCTCACTTGAGATGTTGTATGTTGATCAATACACAAAACTGGGTATCATCAGATATGAATGACGTTACTACAACCTACACGGTAGTAATTAAGCAGCATGCTTAAGCAACACACTAAGCTGTTGAGCCAGTACAAGGCATGGCACAAACATAGGAACTGAAACATGCTTTTCTTACAGCATCAACGATTATATTACACTGCATATTTTTTTATCAGAATCTTCTTCGCAGGCACCAAAAAAAAAATTCAGATGCAACAAATCAACACTAATAAGGTGTTAGAAATAACAACAATGTGCAAGCCCCCTTGGTGAAGTCCAAATGTTGATGTTACTTGGAATCTACACAGTTCTTTGGTAAAGAACCTGATGGGAAACACATCACATTAAGATGGCAGAGATGAACCATAATTGGAATGCCATGGCATTGCAATAGGTCATACGTATTTGGAGGCAACTCAAAGCAGTGCCGAAAGGAAGGCCAACCAACCATGGTGGCTTAGCCGCAAGCAAGGCAGCGAAGAGTGCAATCGGAGTGCGCCAGTTATGGGGAATTGCATAGATGAATAGAGTTCCGTCCATACAGACAAGTCTTGATGACTTTTTTTTGCTTGGCCGTTCTACTGGCAAAATCTAGTTTGTATAAATGTGTGTCTGAACACACACTAGGTATTGTAGGCTAGAATTTAGATATTTTGTAGCACATTTAGTGAGCACTGGAAGCAGCTTGAACCTTTTCCAGGCTCAGTAGCCAAAGTCCATTAGAACACGAATACTTGTACTCTTTAAATACGGCTGAATACATTACTACTCCCTCCGTAAACTAATATAAGAGCATTTAGATCACTAAAATAGTCATCTAAAAACTCTTATATTAGTTTACGGAGGGAGTAGAAAGCTGCCCAGCTTTGCAGCACCAAAACCATCACTTTGTGCTCTAGTTAGCGACCCATTTTGTGCTCTCTTTTTTTGCGGGTGCTGCCCTAAGGAGTAGGCAAAGCTGCTTGGTGCTGCTGCACCAAAATCAGCACGAAGGTCTAATGGTTACTTGTGTTTGTGTATGTGCTGCCGTGCCATAAGGGAGAGACAATCATCTCCAACAGCAGTGACCTGGACACAAGATTAGGACAAGTCGAGCACAGTCAAAACTCAAAAGTGAAGAAAACGCACCTTAAAACAAAGATTCTACGATGTATCCGAAAGTGATCAAGGGATTCGTCAATTTGGGAAATTTTCACTTTCACATAATTTTTAAGAAGTAAGGTGTAGAAAAAGGGAAAGAGCAGAAATTCTTATAACTTCCTTTCTTTTGCCCACCACAATATTATTACTCATTACCAAACACCATCGGTCTATCCAAAAGTAGACTCGTTACCTTTTTCTTTGCAGCATGCAGATTGGCCGTTTTCGTAGCTGCCATGTTTGTATCTGTAGACTCTAGTACCCATTTAAAGAAATTAAAGAGAGGAGAGATTAGACTCATGTTTCTTAAATGTACAAAGAATCACTTGAGCCCGACAGAACTGTACCGCATGATTCTCTGTCCGACATTTTGCAGTCATAAGGCTGGCTTCAAGAAGAAAAAATAACATAATCAGCAAAATGACCATTTATTCACATAGAAAATTATTGTGTGAAGCAATACAAAGAGTAGTACAGGTTTAAAGTGTCCATGGAATCTCCAGTAGGGCAAAATCCATACTCCTTGAGGATAGATGAAACATGTTCCAAGACCTCCACATTGGGCACCTACAAGACATTCAAGCTGTTGTATAAGGCAATATATGGCTAACATAGATCTACATGTATATACAATTTAGCAAACATATAACCAAGGGTAAGCAGCGAGAGGATGGAAAGGATTGTTTGGAGGAGAAAACTGCAGTTATACAGTATGAGTTGGAAGGCAATAGAAATCTCAACACAACGGGGGCTCTTAAATCTTTTTTTTATACTGAGAATCCACAACAGAATGAAGTTATGCTGGCTATGCTATAGCCACTCAATGCAACCAGACCCAACGGTTGTGAAACAACTAATGATCTTTTGGACGTCTTAATTTTTATAAAGTTTATTTCTGTGTAGATTTGTTAGAATGAACTCTTATAGCAAATCCGTAGCTCGATTTCCTTATTATTCCTGCATCGCTCGAGGGAAACAATTTGCTCGCTGGATAATTAAGAGGAAAGAAATCCGTAGCTCACAAATATCAGGAGCATGCAACCAATGCATGTGCGGTATGCACGCCCATGAGCAACTCATGCACATTAATCGGATGCGGAGCGCCAGAAATCTGTGTTGTTCCTTGGCCCTAGCGTTTGGCCCATCAGCCCCGTAGACTCAGACGGAGGGAGTATAAGATATTGTTATTTTCAGTTGACATCAGAAATTATCATTCTTCTTGCTAAGACTAGGGCATGTATTTTTTAAGACAACAGCACTAACAATAGTAAATACAATAGTATTAAAATATTAAGTAACAGACATCTAAGGCGCCACAGCTGCAATGTACCAAAAATGCGTACCTCTGAATGTGCTTGAATGTATGCAGAAAGAGGTTCACCGACACGGGAAATTACATCAACAAGCAGCCCTGCGCAATAAAGTGCCTTCATTTCCTCCGGAAGCTTCTGTGGCATTTCACTTGAACCCTTCCCCCATATCAAGGTAAATGAAAGCCTCAGTATACTGCTCTTGATCATGTCAAACCCATCTTTCTTACTACTGGATGAACAGCCTCCACGGATCTGCTCTTGAGCGGCCAGTAGTAGAACTGCAGACTGCGTAAGTTTTCCATCCTCAATGTATTTCCAGAGCTCTCCAAGTAGATTATTTGTTTTTTCTGCAAGCAGTCTAGTTGTATCCAAGAAGATCTTCTGTAAAACAACAACGGACAAAAATCTAAGCGCATTTAGCATTTATATGCAAGCAAGTAGTGTCAAATAACTTTCTATATTTCGCTTTGTTTCCTCCTATCAAAGTAAATATGGATTAGAAACAATCTCCAAGGAAAAGAAAATGAAATTAGTTACCAGCAACAGTTTTTGTAAGTTCAATGAAGACTCGTTATCCTTTACTATAAGAACATGTACTAACAAACAGAAACTCTACTTTCTCTGACAAATGGAGATGAAAGGATGCCCGGTCCTTAGTATCACTAATATCATTATAACAGCTGTCAGGGATCTATGGTATGACCACAGTTACTTTTATGTCATGCTGCAAAAGTAGTAATTCGTAAAGGGAGGGAAGTGAAACAGACCATTTCAGGTAGACACAGCAGACGGATAAGATTGTAGATATAATCCAGATGATTCTGGCTGGGAGAAAGATTGTCCTCAAGATACTTATGCAGGCAAGTATTCTCAACTGCAACATGGAGCGGGAGTAGATCCTCAATGATATCATTGCCAACTGTGCGTACATTGGCTGATGCACCATGGCGTAGAAGCAGCTTGATCATGTCAACAGAGAACCTTTCAGCAGCTTCGTGGAGCGGGAAGTATCCATATTTGTTTATGCAGTTGGGATTGGCGTGCATCCCACGGAGCTCAGGTGCCTCACCCTCCAATACAACTTGTGCACATTGCAAGGCATTGAAACTGATCATGAAGGTTAAGGTTTGTGCAGTGATGGTAAGATTCCATGACATGCCCCTGCCCCCACAGCTCTTGAATAATCCAAGGAAGCACTGGACACTATCCTTCAAAAAGATGGGCTCCAATTTGGCGTATTTGTCGAAGAAGATATCACACACCCACTAGATTGATCCATCACAATTGAAAAGGGTGAAAGGCATCAGTTATCCAACTAAAAACACAACAAAATTAATTCTCTTGTGGTCTATGGAGGTGCATATATGATAACAACAATAAAAACAACAAAACCTTGTAACCCAAGCAAGTTGGTGTAGGCTAAAGATACCGAACATGAGGGCACCATCAAGGAGGGAACAGAAAGTAAGGGGATCTAAAGCTATCACAGTTCCTATCTAAGGTTCATATATATGACAGCAATAAAAATATTGTTTCAGTAGACGTAAGTACCCCATAATATTACAGCTTTACAAAGTATAACTAATATAGTGGAATGAAACATCAAACGGATTCCATAAATGAAGGTAACAAAAACCTGGGGAGTAGGGTCTAGGATGATTATGTCATTTGCTATGGACTTGGCCATCGAAACAGACTTTTCTAGCATAAGCTGAAAGAGAGAATGTCAAGAGTCGGCACTGGGAATGAAAAAAGAAGGGGGAGAAATATATCACACAGATGGGCAGTTATCATACCTCTTCAATCTTTCTCATATTAAATCCCTCAGTGAGTTTAAAGTGAGGGCCACGGGTCCGTGGATACGCACTTCTTACTGTAATTAATCCATCTTCACCACTAACGTTATCTTTGTCTAGGGCAGCTACCTCCTCAAATTTCAATTCCATCCTTCAGTTTGTCTGAAACAAGGAAATTTAATTTTTATTATGCTCCAAACAAGACTACTACAAGGCTTGCAATGGTCAAACAATGATCCAGAAGACCCTGAGATAAAATGAGTTCTATCTAAAATGGGTCACGCATCACTGAAACATAAACATGTGCTGCAAATAGAAAATGCTACATTTACTCTGTATAAATCCTTATGCTATATGCAAAAAGAAGGGCCAAACAAGTTTATCAAATACCAGTTGACCAGGTGCTAGAAACTCCGGTGCATATAAATTATGGAAATCTAGAACTAAAAGCTAAATTTGATGTTACTGTTCAACATCTCCCATGAATAGCTAACTTGCCCTTACTGATGCCACTCAAAGCAAAATGAGAGATCTTCACATGCTGAAGGTCGGCAAACCAACCAAACAAAAAACAGGAACTGCATTTTGAGTATCATATTTACTTCGTATAGAAAAAGGACGTCATGACTCAGTTGTCTTATATAAAACTCGCAGAGTAGATACACATACAGATGGCTAGGAAGTAACTGAGAATAAATTTGCGCAGACAAAACGAGGTTCAAGAAAATTAAGCTTTCAGTCCAAGGTCCAGATTTGACATTTTCATACGAGGAACAGCATAGAATCTGAGGGCTGTAACCAGCAGATGCTGATCCCAACTTTAAAGCAGATAGCTGTTTCAAACTTTGCCTTACAGCAAGGCAAGAGCAGAGGGATTTACAGCTGCGCAGTCATGAGGAGTTTCTTGAGGCTCGGCCCGTTCTGGCCTGGCATTTTCACAGGTCTAAAACAGCATCCAAGCTCTTGTCGTTGTCCTCCAAATCTTACTGGCACGCCCGAGAGCAAGGCCTTGCTATCTGCCGAAACCAATCTCATATTTCCACCACTCATCACCGAGCGAGTAGGACAGGATTCCAGAAACCTCACGCTCCATCCTCCCAACATCATGAAATCCTCTCGGCCCTCGGGCAACCCCATTGTCCCCCACCTCCGCTGCCACCACCCCACAGCTCCAATTTAACTGCTTATCTGATGATATATTTCTTCTGATCTGCAAAGGATTCATCCCCTTCTGCCGATCAGGGAAAGATTCCATCTTTCTCAAGATACAGCCAGTGGTAATGCACCCGGTTTGTGATTTTTTGACACGAGTTCCTTCCTCTTGAAATAACCGCGGCATCTCTTTGTAAGGAACTTGTGAATCAACAGTCAGAAAAAAAAACAGCAAGGCTTGACGATATGGGACGAGACATTAGATGTTCATTATAGAGAACCGTCAGCGAATTTATAGATCGGAAACTAGATCAATCAGGAACGATACGACAGTAATAATTTATCTAGGCTTTATATAATCACCTGTAGTCGACCGTAAACGTATCAGAGAAAGCCCGACCGACAATTTCATCAGTACTCTAGGGCAAGATTCTAGGGCAAGATTCGGCACACTTCATCGCAAACCATACATAACAGATCAGATATCAACGAGAGCGGTGTCCGTGCGGTGCGATGGTAGTACCTCGTTCACGGCTCGCCGCGGATCTGGAGGGAGCTGATATCTCGCCGCGGATCTGGAGGGAGCTGACGGCTCGTCGGCCACTCCCCTCGCTCCTCAAGGTATGTGGCTGCTGGCTGCGTGTGGGTCTGGGAAATGGGAGCTTGGGGGTGGCTATAGCATGTTCTTTATGCGTGCAAATATCGCGGCGGCCCTCACCTGGCCGCCAGCCCACTAAGCGAAAAAAAAGTAACAACCAGAACCATCCGATTCAAAATGGGCCAGCCCATAAAGCCCTTTTTTCCTTTTTATTTCTTGCTTTTTTTCGAACCGGGTTTTGTTCTGTTTTATTCTGGGTTTTTTGTTTTATTTTTACTTTTGAAATTTTTTCTTTTGTCTGATTTTTTCAACTGAGTGAAATTTTAGGAAAATCATAAAAAATAGAATTTGTGAAAACTTTCAACTTCAAGAACTTCTTTTCAAATTTCATGATTTTTTTCAAATCCACATAATTTTTTCAGTTTTTTGCCAACTTTTTTAGTGAACTTTTTTCAAATGTCATGGATTTTTTTTTAAATAACCTTTTCATATTTCGTGAACTTTTTTTGCAAGCTTATGAACTTTCTTCAAATCAAGTTTTCTTTCAGTTTTTATGAATTTTTCATATTTTTTTCAAAGTCAAAATACTGTGAAATAAATGGTACAATATAATGTGCAATGTTGGTGAACGTTGCAGAAAATAAAATAAAAACTATGCTTTTCACCAAGATCAATCTATGAGTTCATCTAGCAACGAGAGAAAGGAGTGCATCTACATACCCTCGTAGATCGCGAGCGGAAGCGTTCAAGAGAACGGGGTTGAGGGAGTCGTACTCGACGTGATCCAAATCACCGATGATCCTAGTGCTGAACGGACAGCATCTCCGCGTTCAACACACGTACGGTTGGGGAAGACGTCTCCTCCTTCTTAATCCAGCAAGGGGGGAGGAGAGGTTAACGGAGATCCAGCAGGACGACGGCGTGGTGGTGGATGCAGCAGCGATCTCGGCAGGGCTTCGTCGAGCTTCTGCGAGAGGGAGAGGTGTAGCAAGGGGGAAGGGAGGCGCCAAGAGCATGGGTGCGGCTGCCCTCCCTCCCTCCCCCCTTTATATAGGCCCCCTGGGAGGCGCTGGCCCCTCTAGATCCCATCTAGATGGGGGGCGGCGGCCAAGGGGGGAGGCTGTTGGAAATATGCCCTAGAGGCAATAATAAAAGGGTTATTATTATATTTCCTTGTTCATGATAATTGTCTTTTATTCATGCTATAACTGTATTATCCGGAAATCGTAATACACGTGTGAATACATAGACCATAGCATGTCCCTAGTGAGCCTCTAGTTGACTAGCTCGTTGGTCAACAGATAGTCATGGTTTCCTGACTATGGACATTAGATGTCATTGACAACGGAATCACATCATTAGGAGAATGATGTGATGGACAAGACCCAATCCTAAGCATAGCACAAGATCGTGTAGTTCGTTTTGCTAGAGCTTTTTCAATGTCAAGTATCTCTTCCTTTGACCATGAGATCGTGTAACTCCCGGATACCGTAAGAGTGCTTTGGGTGTACCAAACGTCACAACGTAACTGGGTGACTATAAAGGTGCACTACAGATATCTCTGAAAGTGTCTGTTGGGTTGACACGGATCGAGACTGGGATTTGTCACTCCGTATGACGGAGAGGTATCTCTGGGCCCACTCGGTAATGCATCATCATAATGAGCTCAAAGTGACCAAGTGTTGGGTCACGGGATAATGCATTACGGTACGAGTAAAGTGACTTGCCGGTAACGAGACTGAATAAGGTATTGGGATACCGACGATCGAGTCTCGGGCATGTAACGTACCGATTGACAAAGGGAATTGTATACGGGGTTGTTCGAATCCTCGACATCGTGGTTCATCCGATGAGATCATCGAGGAGCATGTGGGAGCCAACATGGGTATCCAGATCCCGCTGTTGGTTATTCCCGAGAGCCGTCTCGGTCATGTCTACGTGTCTCCCGAACCCGTAGGGTCTACACACTTAAGGTTCGGTGACGCTAGGGTTGTATGAATATGAGTATGCAGCATACCGAATGTTGTTCGGAGTCCCGGATGAGATCCCGGACGTCACGAGGAGTTCCGGAATGGTCCGGAGGTGAAGAATTATATATAGGAAGTGATATTTCGGCCATCGGGAAAGTTTCGGGGTCACCCGGTATTGTACCGGGACCACCGAAAGGGTCCCGGGGGTCCACTGGGTGGGGCCACCCATCCCGGAGGGCCCCAAGGGCTAAAGTGGGGAGGGGAACTAGCCCATAATGGGCTGGTGCGCCCCCCTTGGCCCACCCCCTGCGCCTAGGGTTGAAACCCTAGGGTGGGGGGGGGGCGCCCCACTTGCCTTGGGGGGTACTCCACCCCCTTTGGCCGCCGCCCCCTTGGGAGATTGGATCTCCCAGGGCCGGCGCCCCCCCTGGGGGCCTATATAAAGGGAGGGGGAGGGGGCAGCCGCACCCTGAAGTTCTGGCGCCTCCCTCCCCCTACTACACTTTTTCCTCCTCTGTCACGTGCTTGGTGAAGCCCTGCCGGAGTGCTGCTGTTCCACCACCACCACGCCGTTGTGCTGCTGCTGGAGCCATCATCATCAACCTCTCCTTCCCCCTTGCTGGATCAAGAAGGAGGAGACGTCATCCGCTCCGTACGTGTGTTGAACGCGGAGGTGCCGTCCGTTCGGCGCTAGGATCTCCGATGATAGGATCACGACGAGAGCGACTACTTCAACCCCGTTCTTTTGAACGCTTCCGCTCGCGATCTACAAAGTGGTATGTAGATGCATCTCCCATGACTCGTTGCTTAGATGAACTCATAGATGGATCTTGGTGAAACCGTAGGAAAAATTTTAATTTTCTGCAACGTTCCCCAACAGTGGCATCATGAGCTAGGTCTATGCGTAGTTCTCTATTGCACGAGTAGAACACAATTTTGTTGTGGGCGTAGATCTTGTCAACTTGCTTGCCTCTACTAGTCTTTTCTTGCTTCAGTGGTATTGTGGGATGAAGCGGCCCGGACCGACCTTACACGTACGCTTACGTGAGACAGGTTCCACCGACTGACATGCACTAGTTGCATAAGGTGGCTAGCGGGTGTCTGTCTCTCCTACTTTAGTTGGAGCGGATTAGATGAAAAGGGTCCTTATGAAGGGTAAATAGAAGTTGACAAAATCACGTTGTGGTTATTCGTAGGTAAGAAAACATTCTTGCTAGAACCCAATTGCAGCCACGTAAAAGATGCAACAACAATTAGAGGACGTCTAACTTGTTTTTGCAGCAATTGTCATGTGATGTGATATGGCCAGAAGTTGTGATGAATGATGAAAGATATATTGTGATGTATGAGATCATGTTCTTGTAATAGGAATCACGACTTGCATGTTGATGAGTATGACAACCGGCAGGAGCCATAGGAGTTGTCTTTATTTTTGTATGACCTGCGTGTCATTGAAGAACGCCATGTAAATTACTTTACTTTGTTGCTAAACGCGTTAGCCATAGAAGTAGAAGTAGTCGTTGGCGTGACAACTTCATGAAGACACAATGATGGAGATCATGATGATGGAGATCATGGTGTCATGCCGGTGACGAAGATGATCATGGAGCCCCGAAGATGGAGATCGAAGGAGCTATATGATATTGGCCATATCATGTCACTACTATATAATTGCATGTGATGTTTATTATGTTTATGCATCTTGTTTACTTAGAATGACGGTAGTAAATAAGATGATCCCTTACAACAATTTCAAGAAGTGTTCTCCCCTAACTGTGCACCATTGCTAAAGTTCGGCGTTTCGAAGCACCACGTGATGATCGGGTGTGATAGATCCTTACGTTCACATACAACGGGTGTAAGGCAGATTTACACATGCAGAACACTTAGGGTTAACTTGACGAGCCTAGCATGTACAGACATGGCCTCGGAACACAGAGACCGAAAGGTCGAACATGAGTCGTATGGAAGACACGATCAACATGGAGATGTTCACCGATGATGACTAGTCCGTCTCACGTGATGATCGGACACGGCCTAGTCGACTCGGATCGTGTAACACTTAGATGACTAGAGGGATGTCAAATCTGAGTGGGAGTTCATTCAATAATTTGATTAGATGAACTTAATTATCATGAACTTAGTCTAAGACCTTTGCAAATATGTCTTGTAGATCAAATGGCCAACGCTCATGTCAACATGAAATTCAACGCGTTCCTAGAGAAAACCAAGCTGAAAGATGATGGCAGCAACTATACGGACTGGGTCCGGAACCTGAGGATCATCCTCATAGCTGCCAGGAAACAATATGTCCTAGAAGGACCGCTAGGTGATGCACCCGTCCCAGAGAACCAAGACATTATGAATGCTTGGCAGTCTCGTGCTGATGATTACTCCCTCATTCAGTGCGGCATGCTTTACAGCTTAGAACCGGGGCTCCAAAAGCGTTTTGAACAACACGGAGCATATGAGATGTTCGAGGAGCTGAAACTAGTTTTCCAAGCTCATGCCCGGGTCGAGAGATATGACGTCTCCGACAAGTTCTATAGTTGTAAGATGGAGGAAAATAGTTCTGTCAGTGAGCACATACTCAAAATGTCTGGGTTGCACAATCGCCTGTCCCAGCTGGACATTAACCTCCCGGACGAGGCGGTCATTGACAGAATCCTTCAGTCGCTCCCACCAAGCTACAAGAGCTTTGTGATGAACTACAATATGCAGGGGATGGTGAAGACCATTCCTGAAGTATTTTCAATGCTGAAGTCAGCAGAGGTTGAAATCAAGAAAGAACATCAAGTGTTGATGGTCAATAAGACCACTAAGTTCAAGAAGGGCAAGGGTAAGAAGAACTTCAAGAAGGATGACAAAGATGTTGCCGCGCCCGGAAAGCCAGTTGGCGGGAAGAAGTCAAAGAATGGACCCAAGCCTGAAACTGAGTGCTTTTATTGCAAGGGGAAGGGTCACTGGAAGCGGAACTGCCCCAAATACTTAGCGGACAAGAAGGCCGGCAACACTAAAGGTATATTTGATATACATGTAATTGATGTGTACCTTACCAGTACTCGTAGTAACTCCTGGGTATTTGATACTGGTGCCGTTGCTCACATTTGTAACTCACAGCAGGAGCTGCGGAATAAACGGAGACTGGCAAAGGACGAGGTGACGATGCGCGTCGGAAATGGTTCCAAGGTCGATGTGATCGCCGTCGGCATGCTGCCTCTACATTTACCTACGGGATTAGTTATGAACCTCAATAATTGTTATTTAGTGCCAAATTTGAGCATGAACATTGTATCTGGATCTCGTTTGATACGAGATGGCTACTCATTTAAATCCGAGAATAATGGTTGTTCTATTTATATGAGAGATATGTTTTATGGTCATGCCCCGATGGTCAATGGTTTATTCTTAATGAATCTCGAACGTAATATTACACATATTCATAGTGTGAATACCAAAAGATGTAAAGTTGATAACGATAGTCCCACATACTTGTGGCACTGCCGCCTTGGTCACATTGGTGTCAAGCGCATGAAGAAGCTCCATGCTGATGGACTTTTGGAGTCTCTCGATTATGAATCATTTGACACATGCGAACCATGCCTCATGGGCAAGATGACCAAGACTCCGTTCTCCGGAACAATGGAGCGAGCAACAAACTTATTGGAAATCATACATACCGATGTGTGCGGTCCAATGAGCGTTGAGGCTCGTGGAGGATATCATTATGTTCTCAGTCTCACTGATGATTAGAGTAGATATGGGTATGTCTACTTAATGAAACACAAGTCTGAGACCTTTGAAAAGTTCAAGGAATTTCAGAATGAGGTAGAGAATCAACGTGACCAAAAGATAAAATTCCTACGATCAGATCGTGGAGGAGAATACTTAAGTCACGAATTTGGTACACACTTAAGAAAATGTGGAATCGTTTCACAACTCACGCCGCCTGGAACACCTTAGCGTAACGGTGTGTCCGAACGTCGTAATCGCACTCTATTGGATATGGTGCGATCTATGATGTCTCTTACCGATTTACCGCTATCATTTTGGGGATACGCTCTAGAGACAGCTACATTCATTTTAAATAGGGCACCGTCTAAATCCGTTGAGACGACACCGTATGAATTATGGTTTGAGAAGAAACCTAAGCTGTCGTTTCTAAAAGTTTGGGGATGCGATGCTTATGTCAAGAAACTTCAACCTGAAAAGCTCGAACCCAAGTCGAAAAAATACGTCTTCATAGGATACCCTAAGGAAACCATTGGGTATACCTTCTACTTAAGATCCGAGGGCAAGATCTTTGTTGCCAAGAACGGATCCTTTCTGGAAAAAGAGTTTCTCTCGAAAGAAGTAAGTGGGAGGAAAGTAGAACTCGATGAAGTACTACCTCTTGAACGGGATAGTAGTGCAGCTCAGGAAGATGTTCCTGTGATGCCTACACCAACTGAAGAGGAAAATAATGATGATGATCAAGGTACTTCGGATCAAGTTGATACTGAACTTCGTAGGTCCACAAGGACACATTCCGCACCAGAGTGGTACGGCAACCCTGTCCTGGAAATCATGTTGTTAGACAACGGTGAACCTTCAAACTATGAAGAAGCGATGGCGGGCCCAGATTCCAACAAATGGCTTGAAGCCATGAAATCCGAGATAGAATCCATGTATGAAAACAAAGTATGGACTTTGACAGACTTGCCCGATGAACGGCGAGCGATAGAAAACAAATGGATCTTTAAGAAGAAGACGGACGCGGATGGTAATATTACCGTCTATAAAGCTCGACTTGTCGCTAAGGGTTATCGACAAGTTCAAGGGATTGACTACGACGGAACATTCTCTCCCGTAGCGAAGCTGAAGTCCGTCCGAATCATGTTAGCAATTGCTGCATACTATGATTATGAGATATGGCAGATGGACGTCAAAACGGCATTCCTTAACGGACATCTTAAGGAAGAACTGTATATGATACAGCCGGAAGGTTTTGTCGATCCTAAGAACGCTAACAAAGTATGCAAGCTCCAGCGATCCATTTATGGGCTGGTGCAAGCATCTCGGAGTTGGAACATTCGCTTTGATGAGATGATCAAAGCGTTTGGGTTTATGCAGACTTATGGAGAAGCCTGCGTTTACAAGAAAGTGAGTGGGAGCTCTGTGGCATTTCTCATATTATATGTAGATGACATACTCTTGATGGGAAATGATATAGAACTTTTGGACAGCATTAAGGCCTACTTGAATAAGTGTTTTTCAATGAAGGACCTTGGAGAAGCTGCTTATATATTAGGCATCAAGATCTATAGAGATAGATCGAGACGCCTCATAGGTCTTTCACAAAGCACATACCTTGATAAGATTTTGAAGAAGTTCAAAATGGATCAGTCCAAGAAGGGGTTCTTGCCTGTATTGCAAGGTGTGAGATTGAGCTCGGCTCAATGCCCGACCACGGCAAAAGATAAAGAAGAGATGAGTGTCATCCCCTATGCTTCAGCCATAGGATCTATTATGTATGCCATGCTGTGTACCAGACCTAATGTAAACCTTGCCGTAAGTTTGGTAGGAAGGTACCAAAGTAATCCCGGCAAGGAACACTAGACAACAGTCAAGAATATCCTGAAGTATCTGAAAAGGACAAAGGACATGTTTCTCGTTTATGGAGGTGACGAAGAGCTCGCCGTAAAGGGTTACGTCGACGCTAGCTTCGACACAGATCTGGATGACTCTAAGTCACAAACTGGATACGTGTATATGTTGAATGGTGGAGCAGTAAGCTGGTGCAGCTGCAAGCAGAGCGTCGTGGCGGGATCTACATGTGAAGCGGAGTACATGGCAGCCTCGGAGGCAGCGCATGAAGCTATTTGGGTGAAGGAGTTCATCACCGACCTAGGAGTCATACCCAATGCGTCGAGGCCGATCAAACTCTTCTGTGACAACACTGGAGCTATTGCCCTTGCCAAGGAGCCCAGGTTTCACAAGAAGACCAGGCACATCAAGCGTCATTTTAACTCCATCCGTGAAAATGTTCAAGATGGAGACATAGATATTTGCAAAGTACATACGGATCTGAATGTCGCAGATCCGTTGACTAAACCTCTCTCGCGAGCAAAACATGATCAACACCAGAACTCTATGGGTGTTCGATTCATCACAATGTAACTAGATTATTGACTCTAGTGCAAGTGGGAGACTGTTGGAAATATGCCCTAGAGGCAATAATAAAAGGGTTATTATTATATTTCCTTGTTCATGATAATTGTCTTTTATTCATGCTATAACTGTATTATCCGGAAATCGTAATACATGTGTGAATACATAGACCATAACATGTCCCTAGTAAGCCTCTAGTTGACTAGCTCCTTGGTCAACAGATAGTCATGGTTTGCTGACTATGGACATTAGATGTCATTGACAACGGGATCACATCATTAGGAGAATGATGTGATGGACAAGACTCAATCCTAAGCATAGCACAAGATCGTGTAGTTCGTTTTGCTAGAGCTTTTTCAATGTCAAGTATATCTTCCTTTGACCATGAGATCGTGTAACTCCCGGATACCGTAAGAGTGCTTTGGGTGTACCAAACGTCACAACGTAACTGGGTGACTATAAAGGTGCACTACAGGTATCTCCAAAAGTGTCTGTTGGGTTGACACGGATCGAGACTGGGATTTGTCACTCCCTATGACGGAGAGGTATCTCTGGGCCCACTCGATAATGCATCATCATAATGAGCTCAAAGTGACCAAGTGTTGGGTCACGGGATCATGCATTACGGTACGAGTAAAGTGACTTGCCGATAACGAGACTGAACGAGGTATTGGGATACCGACGATCGAGTCTCGGGCATGTAACGTACCGATTGACAAAGGGAATTGTATACGGGGTTATTCGAATCCTCGACATCGTGGTTCATCCGATGAGATCGTCGAGGAGCATGTGGGAGCCAACATGGGTATCCAGATCCCGCTGTTGGTTATTGTCCGAGAGCCGTCTCGGTCATGTCTACGTGTCTCCCGAACCCGTAGGGTCTACACACTTAAGGTTCAGTGACGCTAGGGTTGTATGAATATGAGTATGCAGCATACCGAATGTTGTTCGGAGTCCCGTATGAGATCCCGGACGTCACGAGGAGTTCCGGAATGGTCCGGAGGTGAAGAATTATATATAGGAAGTGATATTTCGGCCATCGGGAAAGTTTCGGGGTCACCCGGTATTGTACCGGGACCACCGAAAGGGTCCCGGGGGTCCACCCGGTGGGGCCACCCATCCCGGAGGGCCCCAAGGGCTAAAGTGGGGAGGGGAACCAGCCCATAGTGGGCTGGTGCGCCCCCCTTGGCCCACCCCCTGCGCCTAGGGTTGAAACCCTAGGGTGGGGGGGGGGCGCCCCACTTGCCTTGGGGGGGTACTCCACCCCCTTTGGCCGCCGCCCCCTTGGGAGATTGGATCTCCCAGGGCCGGCGCCCCCCCTGGGGGCCTATATAAAGGGAGGGGGAGGGGTCAGCCGCACCCTGAAGTTCTGGCGCCTCCCTCCCCCTGCTACACCTCTTCCTCCTCCGTCACGTGCTTGGCGAAGCCCTGCCGGAGTGTTGCTGTTCCACCACCACCACGCCGTTGTGCTGCTGCTGGAACCATCATCATCAACCTCTCCTTCCCCCTTGCTGGATCAAGAAGGAGGAGACATCATCCGCTCCGTGCGTGTGTTGAACGCGGAGGTGCCGTCCGTTCGGCGCTAGGATCTCCGGTGATAGGATCACGACGAGAACGACTACTTCAACCCCGTTCTTTTGAACGCTTCCGCTCACGATCTACAAAGTGGTATGTAGATGCATCTCCCATGACTCGTTGCTTAGATGAACTCATAGATGGATCTTGGTGAAACCGTAGGAAAATTTTTAATTTTCTGCAACGTTCCCCAACAGAGGCTTGCCCCCCAAGGCAAGCGGGGCGCCCCCACCCCTAGGGTTTCCAACCCTAGGCGCAGGGGGGTGCCAAGGGGGGCGCACCAGCCCACCAGGGGCTGGTTCCCCTCCCACTTCAGCCCATGGGGCCCTCCGCGATAGGTGGACCCTCGGGACCCTTCCGGTGGTCCCGGTACAATACCGGTGACCCCCGAAACTTTCCCGATGGCCGAAACTGCACTTCCTATATATAATTCTTCACCTCCGGACCATTCCGGAACTCCTCGTGACGTCCCGGATCTCATTAGGGACTCCGAACAACTTTCGGGTTACTGCATACTCATATCTCTACAACCCTAGCATCACCGAACCTTAAGTGTGTAGACCCTACGGGTTCGGGAGACATGCAGACATGACCGAGACTCCTCTCTGGTCAATAACCAACAGCGGGATCTGGATACCCATGTTGGCTCCCACATGCTCCTCGATGATCTCATCGGATGAACCACGATGTCGAGGATTCAATCAATCCCGTATACAATTCCCTTTGTCAATCGGTATGTTACTTGCCCGAGACTCGATCGTCGGTATCCCAATACCTCGTTTAATCTCGTTGCCAGCAAGTCACTTTACTCGTACCGTAATGCATGATCCCGTGACCAGACACTTGGTCACATAGAGCTCATTATGATGATGCATTACCGAGTGGGCCCAGAGACATCTCTCCGTCATACAGAGTGACAAGTCCCAGTCTCGGTTCGTGCCAACCCAACAGACACTTTCGGAGATACCCGTAGTGTACCTTTATAGTCACCCAGTTACGTTGTGACGTTTGGCACACCCAAAGCACTCCTACGGTATCCGGGAGTTGCACAATCTCATGGTCTAAGGAAATGATACTCGACATTTGGAAAAGCTCTAGCTAAACGAACTACACGATCTTTGAGCTATGCTTAGGATTGGGTCTTGTCCATCACATCATTCTCCTAATGATGTGATCCCGTTATCAATGACATCCAATGTCCATAGTCAAGAAACCATGACTATCTGTTGATCAACGAGCTAGTCAACTAGAGGCTTACTAGGGACATGTTGTGGTCTATGTATTCACACGTGTATTACGATTTCCCATAACACAGTTATAGCATGAATAACAGACAATTATCATGAACAAAGAAATATAATAATAACCATTTTATTATTGCCTCTAGGGCATATTTCCAACAGTCTCCCACTTGCACTAGAGTCAATATTCTAGTTACATTGTGATGAATCGAACACCCATAGCGTTCTAGTGTTGATCATGTTTTGCTCTAGGGAGAGGTTTAGTCAACGAACCTGCTATATTCAGATCCGTATGTACTTTACCAATATCTATGTCTCCATCTTGAACATTTTCATGTATGGAGTTGAAGCGACGCTTGATGTGCCTGGTCTTCTTGTGAAACCTGGGCTCCTTGGCAAGTGCAATAGCTCCGGTGTTGTCACAGAAGAGCGCGATCGACCCCGACGCATTGGGTATGACTCCTAGGTCGGTGATGAACTCCTTCACCCAGATTTCTTCATGCGCTACCTCCAAGGCTGCCATGTACTCTGCTTCACATGTAGATCCCGCCACGACGCTTTGCTTGCAACTACACCGGCTTACTGCCCCACCATTCAAAATATACATGTATCCGGTCTGTGACTTAGAGTCATCCAGATCTGTGTCGAAGCTAGCGTCGATGTAACCCTTTACGACGAGCTCTTCGTCACCTCCATAAACGAGAAACATATCCTTAGTCCTTTTCAGGTACTTTAGGATGTTCTTGACCATTGTCCAGTGTTCCTTGTCGGGTTTACTTTGGTACCTTCCTACCAAACTTACGGCAAGGTTTACATCAGGTCTGGTACACAGCATGGCATACATAATAGACCCTATGGCTGAGGCGTAGGGGATGACACTCATCTCTTCTTTATCTTCTGCCGTGGTCGGGCATTGAGCCGAGCTCAATCTCACACCTTGCAATACAGGCAAGAACCCTTTTTTGGACTGATCCGTATTGAACTTCTTCAATATCTTATCAAGGTATGTGCTTTGTGAAAGACCTATGAGGCGTCTCGATCTATCCCTATAGATCTTGATGCCTAATATGTAAGCAGCTTCTCCAAGGTCCTTCATTGAAAAACACTTATTCAAGTAGGCCTTAATGTTGTCCAAAAGTTCTATATCATTTCCCATCAAAAGTATGTCATCTACATATAATATGAGAAATGCTACAGAGCTCCCACTCACTTTCTTGTAGACGCAGGCTTCTCCATAAGTCTGCATAAACCCAAACGCTTTGATCATTTCATCAAAGCGAATGTTCCAACTCCGAGATGCTTGCACCAGCCCATAAATGGATCGCTGGAGCTTGCATACCTTGTTAGCATTCTCAGGGTCGAAAAAACCTTCCGACTGCATCATATACAGTTCTTCCTTAAGATGGCCGTTAAGGAATGCCGTTTTGACGTCTATTTGCCATATCTCATAATCATAGTATGCGGCAATTGCTAACATGATTCGGACGGACTTCAGCTTCACTACGGGAGAGAAAGTCTCATCGTAGTCAATCCCTTGAACTTGTCGATAACCCTTAGCGACAAGTCGAGCTTTATATATGGTAACATTACCATCCGCGTCCGTCTTCTTCTTAAAGATCCATTTGTTTTCTATTGCTCACCGATCATCGGGCAAGTCTGTCAAAGTCCATACTTTGTTTTCATACATGGATCCTATCTCGGATTGCATGGCTTCAAGCCATTTGTTGGAATCTGGGCCCGCCATCGCTTCTTCATAGTTTGAAGGTTCACCGTTGTCTAACAACATGATTTCCAAGACAGGGTTGCCGTACCACTTTGGTGCGGAACGTGTCCTTGTGGACCTTCGAAGTTCAGTAGGAGTTTGATCCGAAGTATCTTGATCATCATCATTAACCTCCTCTCTTGTCGGTGCAGGCACCACAGGAACATCTTCCTCAGTTGCGCTACTTACCGTTTCAAGAGGTAGTACTTCATCAAGCTCTACTTTCCTCCCACTTAATTCTTTCGAGAGAAACTCTTTCTCCAGAAAGGACCCGTTCTTGGCAACAAAGATCTTGCCTTCGGATCTTAGGTAGAAGGTATACCCAATGGTTTCCTTAGAGTATCCTATGAAGACGCATTTTTCCGACTTGGGTTCGAGCTTTTCAGGTTGGAGTTTCTTGACATAAGCATCGCATCCCCAAACTTTTAGAAACGATAGCTTAGGTTTCTTTCCAAACCATAATTCATACGGTGTCGTCTCAACGGATTTAGACGGTGCCCTATTTAAAGTGAATGTAGCTGTCTCTAGAGCGTATCCCCAAAATGATAGCGGTAAATTAGTAAGAGACATCATAGATCGCACCATATCCAATAAAGTGTGATTACGACGTTCGGACACACCGTTACGTTGAGGTGTTCCAGGCGGCATGAGTTGTGAAACAATTCCACATTTCCTTAAGTGCGTACCAAATTCGTGACTTAAATATTCTCCCCCACGATCTGATCGTAAGAACTTTATCTTTCGATCACGTTGATTCTCTACCTCATTCTGAAATTCCTTGAACTTTTTAAAGGTCTCAGACTTGTGTTTCGTCAAGTAGACATACCCATATCTACTCAAGTCATCAGTGAGAGTGAGAATATAACGATATCCTCCGCGAGCCTCAACGCTCATTGGACCGCACACATCAGTATGTATGATTTCCAATAAGTTGGTTGCTCGCTCCATTGTTCCGGAGAACGGAGTCTTGGTTATTTTGCCCATGAGGCATGGTTCGCATGTGGCAAATGATTCATAATCGAGAGACTCTAAAAGTCCATCACCATGGAGCTTCTTCATGCGCTTGACACTGATGTGACCAAGGCGGCAGTGCCACAAGTATGTGGGACTATCGTTATCAACTTTACATCTTTTGGTATTCACACTATGAATATGTGTAACATCACGTTCGAGATTCATTAAGAATAAACCATTGACCATCGGGGCATGACCATAAAACATATCTCTCATATAAATAGAACAACCATTATTCTCGAATTTAAATGAGTAGCCATCTCGTATTAAACGAGATCCAGATACAATGTTCATGCTGAAAGCTGGTACTAAATAACAATTATTGAGGTTTAAAACTAATCCCGTAGGTAAATGTAGAGGTAGCGTGCTGACGGTGATCACATCGACCTTGGAACCATTCCCGATGCGCATCGTCACCTCGTCCTTCGCCAGTCTCCGCCTATTCCGCAGCTCCTGCTTTGAGTTACAAATATGAGCAACTGCACCGGTATCAAATACCCAAGAGCTACTATGAGTACTGGTAAGGTACACATCAATTACATGTATATCACATATACCTTTGGTTTTGCCGGCCTTCTTGTCCGCTAAGTACTTGGGGCAGTTCTGCTTTCAGTGACCACTTCCCTTGCAATAAAAGCACTCAATCTCAGGCTTGGGTCCATTGCTTGACTTCTTCCTGGCAAATGGCTTACCAGGCGCGGCAACTTCGTTGCCGTCCTTCTTGAAGTTCTTCTTACCCTTGCCTTTCTTGAACTTAGTGGTTTTATTCACCATCAACACTTGATGTTCCTTTTTGATCTCCACCTCTGCTGATTTCAGCATTGAATATACCTCAGGAATGGTCTTTTCCATCCCCTGCATATTGAAGTTCATCACAAAGCTCTTGTAGCTCGGTGGAAGCGACTGAAGGATTCTGTCAATGACCGCGTCATCCGGGAGATTAACTCCCAGCTGAGTCAAGCGGTTGTGCAACCCAGACATCTTGAGTATGTGCTCACTGACAGAACTATTTTCCTCCATCTTACAGCTGAAGAACTTGTCGGATACTTCATATCTCTCGACCCAGGCATGAGCTTGGAAAACCATTTTCAGCTCTTCGAACATCTCATATGCTCTGTGTTGCTCAAAACGCTTTTGGAGCCCCGGTTCTAAGCTGTAAAGCATGCCGCACTGAATGAGGGAGTAATCATCAGCATGAGACTGCCAAGCGTTCATAACGTCTTGGTTCTCTAGGATTGGTGCTTCACCTAACGGTGCTTCTAGGACATAATCTTTCTTGGCAGCTATGAGGATGATCCTCAGGTTCCGGACCCAATCCGTATAGTTGCTGCCATCATCTTTCAGCTTGGTTTTCTCTAGGAATGCGTTGAAGTTGAGGGTAACGTGGGCCATTTGATCTACAAGACATATTGTAAAGATTTTAAACTAAGTTCATGATAATTAAGTTCATCTAATCAAATTATTTAATGAACTCCCACTCAGATTAGACATCCCTCTAGTCATCTAAGTGATACATGATCCGACTCGACTAGCCCGTGTCTGATTATCACGTGAGATGGACTAGTCATCATCGGTGAACATCTCCATGCTGATCGTATCTTCTATACGACTCATGTTCGACCTTTCGGTCTTCCGTGTTCCGAGGCCATGTCTGTACATGCTAGGCTCGTCAAGACAACCTAAGTGTATTGCGTGTGTAAATCTGGCTTACACCCGTTGTATTCGAACGTTAGGATCTATCACACCCTATCATCACGTGGTGCTTCGAAACAACGAACCTTCGCAACGGTGCACAGTTAGGGGGAACACTTTCTTGAAATTATTATGAGGGATCATCTTATTTACTACCGTCGTTCTAAGTAAAAAAGATGAAAAACATGATAAACATCACATGCAATCAAATAATGACATGATATGGCCAATATCATATAGCTCCTTTGATCTCCATCTTCGGGGCTCCATGATCATCTTCGTCACTAGCATGACACCATGATCTCCATCATCGTGTCTCCATGAAGTTGCTCGCCAACTATTACTTCTACTACTATGGCTACCGCGTTTAGCAATAAAGTAAAGTAATTTACATGGAGTTTCTCAATGACACGCAGGTCATACAAAAAATAAAGACAACTCCTATGGCTCCTGCCAGTTGTCATACTCAACGACATGCAAGTCGTGATTCCTATTACAAGAACATGATCTCATACATCACATATATATCATTCATCATTCATCACAACTTTTGGCCATATCACATCACAAAACATATGCTGCAAAAACAAGTTAGACGTCCTCTAATTGTTGTTGCATGTTTTACGTGGTTGCAATAGGGTTCTAGCAAGAATGTTTTCTTACCTACGTAAAAGCCACAACGTGATTTGCCAACTTCTATTTACCCTTCATAAGGACCCTTTTCATCGAATCCGCTCCAACTAAAGTGGGAGAGACAGACACCCGCTAGCCACCTTATGCAACTAGTGCATGTCAGTCGGTGGAACCTGTCTCACGTAAGCATACGTGTAAGGTCGGTCCGGGCCGCTTCATCCCACAATACCGCTGAAGCAAAATAAGACTAGTAGTGGCAAGAAAGTTGACAACATCTACGCCCATAACAAATTATGTTCTATTCGTGCAAAGAGAACTACGCATAGACCTAGCTCATGATGCCACTGTTGGTGAACATTGCAGAAAATAATTTTTTTCTACGCTTTCACCAGGATCAATCTATGAGTTCATCTAGCAACGAGAGAAAGGAGTGCATCTACATACCCTTGTAGATCGCGAGCGGAAGCGTTCAAGAGAACGGGGTTGAGGGAGTCGTACTCGACGTGATCCAAATCACCGATGATCCTAGTGCTGAACGGACAACACCTCCACGTTCAACACACGTACGGTTGGGGAAGACGTCTCCTCCTTCTTGATCCAGCAAGGGGGGAGGAGAGGGTGACGGAGATCCAGCAGCACGACGGCGTGGTGGTGGATGCAGCAGCGATCTCGGCAGGGCTTCGCCGAGCTTCTGCGAGAGGGAGAGGTGTAGCAAGGGGGAAGGAAGGCGCCAAGAGCATGGGTGCGGCTGCCCTCCCTCCCCAACTTTATATAGGCCCCCTGGGGGGGAGCACCGACCCCTCTAGATCCCATCTAGATGGGGGGGGGGGCGGCCAAGGGGGGAGGCTTGCCTCCCAAGGCAAGTGGGGCGCCCCCACCCCTAGGGTTTCCAACCCTAGGCGCAGGGGGGCGCACCAGCCCACCAGGGGCTGGTTCCCCTCCCACTTCAGCCCATGGGGCCCTTCGGGATAGGTGGCCCCACCCGGTGGACCCCCGGGACCCTTCCGGTGGTCCCGGTACAATACTGGTGACCCCCGAAACTTTCCCGATGGCCGAAACTGCACTTCCTATATATAATTCTTCACCTCTGGACCATTCCGGAACTCCTCGTGACATCCGAGATTTCATCCGGGACTCCAAACAACTTTCGGGTTACTGCATACTCATATCTCTACAACCCTAGCGTCACCGAACCTTAAGTGTGTAGACCCTACGGGTTCGGGAGACATGCAGACATGACCAAGACGCCTCTCCGGTCAATAACCAACAACGGGATCTGGATACCCATGTTGGCTCCCACATGCTCCTCGATGATCTCATCGAATGAACCACGATGTCGAGGATTCAATCAATCCCGTATACAATTCCCTTTGTTAATCGGTACGTTACTTGCCCGAGACTCGATCGTCGGTATCCCAATACCTCGTTTAATCTCGTTGTCGGCAAGTCACTTTACTCGTACCGTAATGCATGATCCCGTGACCAGACACTTGGTCACATAGAGCTCATTATGATGATGCATTACCGAGTGGGCCCAGAGATACCTCTCCGTCATACGGAGTGACAAGTCCCAGTCTCGATTCGTGCCAACCCAACAGACACTTTCGGAGATACCCGTAGTGTACCTTTATAGTCACCCAGTTACGTTGTGACGTTTGGCACACCCAAAGCACTCCTACGGTATCCGGGAGTTGCACAATCTCATGGTCTAAGGAAATGATACTTGACATTTGGAAAAGCTTAGCTAAACGAACTACACGATCTTTGATCTATGCTTAGGATTGGGTCTTGTCCATCACATCATTCTTCTAATGATGTGATCCCTTATCAATGACATCCAATGTCCATAGTCAAGAAACCATGACTATCTGTTGATCAACGAGCTAGTCAACTAGAGGCTTACTAGGGACATGTTGTGGTCTATGTATTCACACGTGTATTACGATTTCCGGATAACACAATTATTGTTGGAAATATGCCCTAGAGGCAATAATAAAAGTATTATTATTATATTTCCTTGTTCATGATAATTGTCTTTTATTCATGCTATAACTGTATTATCCGGAAATGTAATACACGTGTGAATACATAGACCACAATAAGTCCCTAGTGAGCCTCTAGTTGACTAGCTCGTTGTGATCAACAGATAGTCATGGTTTCCTGGCTATGGACATTGGATGTCGTTGATAACGGGATCACATCATTAGGAGAATGATGTGATGGACAAGACCCAATCCTAAGACTAGCACAAAAGATCGTGTAGTTCGTTTGCTAGAGCTTTGCCAATGTCAAGTATCTCTTCCTTTTGACCATGAGATCGTGTAACTCCTGGATACCGTAGGAGTGCTTTGGGTGTATCAAACGTCACAACGTAACTGGGTGACTATAAAGGTGCACTACAGGTATCTCCGAAAGTATCTATTGTTTTATGCGGATCGAGACTGGGATTTGTCACTCCGTGTAAATGGAGAGGTATCTCTGGGCCCACTCGGTAGGACATCATCAAATGCGCAATGTGACCAAGGAGTTGATCACGGGATGATGTGTTACGGAACGAGTAAAGTGACTTGCCGGTAACGAGATTGAACAAGGTATTGGATACCGACGATCGAATCTCGGGCAAGTAAAATACCGCTAGACAAAGGGAATTGAATACGGGATCGATTGAGTCCTTGACATCGTGGTTCATCTGATGAGATCATCGTGGAACATGTGGGAGCCAACATGGATATCCAGATCCCGCTGTTGGTTATTAACCGGAGAACATCTCGGTCATGTCTGCATGTCTCCCGAACCCGTAGGGTCTACACACTTAAGGTTCGATGACGCTAGGGTTATAAAGGAAGCTTGTATGTGGTTACCGAATGTTGTTCGGAGTCCCGGATGAGATCCCGGACGTCACGAGGAGTTCCGGAATGGTCCGGAGGTAAAGATTTATATATAGGAAGTCCTGTTTCGGCCATCGGGACAAGTTTCGGGGTCATCGGTATTGTACCGGGACCACCAGAAGGGTCCCGGGGGCCCACCGGGTGGGGCCACCTGCCCCGGGGGGCCACATGGGCTGTAGGGGGTGCGCCTTGGCCTACATGGGCCAAGGGCACCAGCCCCAAGAGGCCCATGCGCAAGGAAACTTGGAGAGGGAAGAGTCCTAAAGGGGGAAGGCACCTCCGAGGTGCCTTGGGGAGGATGGACTCCTCCCCATCCTTAGCCGCACCCCTTCCTTGGAGGAGGGGGCAAGGCTGCGCCCTTCCCCTCTCCCTTGGCCCTATATATAGTGGGGAAAAGGAGGAGCAATCATACCTAAGGCCTTTGGTTGCCTCCCTCTCCCTCCCGTGACACATCTCCTCTCCCGTAGGTGCTCGGTGAAGCCCTGCAGGATTGCCACGCTCCTCCATCACCACCACGCCGTTGTGCTGCTGCTGGATGGAGTCTTCCTCAACCTCTCCCTCTCTCCTTGCTGGATCAAGGCGTGGGAGACGTCACCGGGCTGTACGTGTGTTGAACGCGGAGGTGCCGTCCGTTCGGCACTTGATCATCGGTGATCTGAATCACGACGAGTACGACTCCCTCAACCCCGTTCACTTGAACGCTTCCGCTTAGCGATCTACAAGGGTATGTAGATGCACTCCCCTTTCTACTCGTTGCTGGTCTCTCCATAGATAGATCTTGGTGATACGCGTAGGAAAATTTTGAATTTCTGCTACGTTCCCCAACAGTGGCATCATGAGCTAGGTCTATTGCGTAGATTCTTTGCACGAGTAGAACACAAAGTAGTTGTGGGCGTTGATGTTGTTCAATATGCTTACCGTTACTAGTCCAATCTTGTTTCGACGGTATTGTGGGATGAAGCGGCCCGGACCGACCTTACACGTACTCTTACGTGAGACAGGTTCCACCGATTGACATGCACTTGGTGCATAAGGTGGCTAGCGGGTGCCAGTCTCTCCCACTTTAGTCGGAACGGATTCGATGAAAAGGGTCCTTATGAAGGGTAAATAGCAATTGGCATATCACGTTGTGGTCTTGCGTAGGTAAGAAACGTTCTTGCTAGAAACCCATAACAGCCACGTAAAACATGCAACAACAATTAGAGGACGTCTAACTTGTTTTTGCAGGGTATGCTATGTGATGTGATATGGCCAAGAAGAATGTGATGAATGATATGTGATGTATGAGATTGATCATGTTCTTGTAATAGGATTCACGACTTGCATGTCGATGAGTATGACAACCGGCAGGAGCCATAGGAGTTGTCTTTATTTTTTGTATGACCTGCGTGTCATTGAAGAACGCCATGTAACTTACTTTACTTTATTGCTAAACGCGTTAGCCATAGAAGTAGAAGTAGTCGTTGGCGTGACAACTTCATGAAGACACGATGATGGAGATCATGATGATGGAGATCATGGTGTCATGCCGGTGACGATGATGATCATGGAGCCCCGAAGATGAAGATCAAAAGGAGCAAAACGATATTGGCCATATCATGTCACTATTTGATTGCATGTGATGTTTATCATGTTTATGCATCTTGTTTACTTAGGACGACGGTAGTAAATAAGATGATCCCTTACAAAATTTCAAGAAGTGTTCTCCCCTAACTGTGCACCGTTGCTACAGTTCGTCGCTTCTAAGCACCACGTGATGATCGGGTGTGATGGATTCTTACGTTCACATACAACGGGTGTAAGACAGTTTTACACAGCGAAAACACTTAGGGTTAACTTGACGAGCCTAGCATGTGCAGACATGGCCTCGGAACACGGAGACCGAAAGGTCGAGCATGAGTCGTATAGTAGATACGATCAACATGAAGATGTTCACCAATGTTAACTAGTCCATCTCACGTGATGATCGGACACGGCCTAGTTGACTCGGATCATGTGATCACTTAGATGACCAGAGGGATGTCTATCTAAGTGGGAGTTCATAAGATGAACTTAATTATCCTGAACATAGTCAAAAGACCTTTTGCAAATTATGTCGTAGTTCACGCTATAGTTCTACTGTTTTAGTTATGTTCCTAGAGAAATTATAGTTGAAAGTTGATAGTAGCGATTATGCGATCACTAGAACGCTTATGTCCTTAATGCACTGCTCAGTGTGCTGAACCCCAAACGTCGTTTGTGGATGTTTTGAACATCGAACATACACGTTTTGATAACTACATGATAGTTCAGTTAAATGGTTTAAGTAGAGGCACCAAAGACGTTTTCGAAACATCGCGGAACATATGAGATGTTTCAAGGGCTGAAATTAGGATTTCAGGCTCGTGCCCACGTCAAGAGGTATAAGACCTCCGACGATTTTCTTAGCCTGCAAACTAAGGGAGAAAAGCTCAATCGTTGAGCTTGTGCTCAGATTGTCTGAGTGCGACAATCACTTGAATCGAGTGGGAGTTGATCTTCCAGATGAGATAGTGATGTTTCCCCAAAGTCATTGCCACCAAGCTGCTAGAGCTTCGTGATGAACTATAACATATCAAGGATAGAGATGATGATCCTTGAGGTATTCGCGTTGTTTGACATCGCGAAAGTAGAAATCAAAAAGGAGCATCAATTGTTGATGGTTGATGAAACCACTAGTTTCAAGAAGGGCAAGGGAAAGAAGGGATACTTCATGAAACGGCAAATCAGCTGCTGCTCCAGTGAAGAAACCCAAGGTTGAACCCAAACCCGAGACTAAGTGCTTCTGTAATAAGGGGAACAGTCACTAGAGCGGAATTACCCTAGATACTTGGTAGATGAGAAGGCTGGCAAGGTCGATAGAAGTATATTGGATATACATTATGTTAATGTGTACTTTACTAGTACTCCTAGTAGCACCAGGGTATTGGATACCGGTTCGGTTGCTAAGTATTAGTAACTCGAAATAAAAGCTACGGAATAAACGGAGACTAGCTAAAGGTGAGCTGACGATATATGTTGGAAGTGTTTCCAAGGTTGATATGATCAAGCATCGCACGCTCCCTCTACCACTGAGATTGGTGTTTGCGTTGAGCATAGACATGATTGGATTATGTCTATCGAAATACGGTTATTCATTTAAGAAGAATAATGGTTACTCTGTTTATTTGAATAATACCTTCAATGGTCTTGCACCTAAAATGAATGGTTTATTGAATCTCGATCGTAGTGATACACATTTTCATGCCAAAAGATATAAGATAGTAATGATAGTACCACTTACTTGTGGCACTGCTGTGTAAGTCATATTGGTATAAAACGCATGAAGAAGCTCCATGTTGATGGATCTTTGGACTCACTCGTTTTTGAAAAGTTTGAGACATGCGAACCATGTCTATTGGTGTATATGCATGAAGAAACTCCATGCAAATGGACCGTTTTGACTCACTTGATTTTTGAATCACTTGGGACATGCAAATCATACCACATGGGCAAGATGACTGAAAAGCCTCGTTTTCAGTAAGATGGAACAAGATAGCAACTTGTTGGAAGTAACACATTTTGATGTGTGCAGTCGAATGAGTGCTGAGGCATGCAGTGAATATCATTATGTTCTTACTTCACAGATGATTCGAGTAAATGTTGAGTATATTTACTTGATGAAACACAAGTCTGAATTATTGAATGGTTCAAGTAATTTCAGAGTAAAGTAGCAGATCATTGTGACAAGAGGATAAAATGTCTATGATATGATCATAGAGATGAATATCTGAGTTACGAGTTTTGGCACACAATTAAGACATTGTGGAAATTGTTTCGCAATTAATACCGCCTGGAACACCATAATGTAATGGTGTGTCCGAACATCATAGTTGCACCCTATTGGATATGGTGCGTACCATGATGTCTCTTATCGAATTACCACTATCGTTCATGGGTTAGGCATTAGAGACAACCACATTCACTTTAAAAAGGGCACCACGTAATTCCGATGAGATGACACCGTATGAATTATGGTTTAGAGAAACCTAAGTTGTCGTTTCTTAAAAGTTTGGGGCTGCTACGCTTATATGAAAAAGTTTCAGGTTGATAAGCTCGAACCCAAAGCGGATAAAATGCATCTTCATAGGAAACCCAAAACAGTTGGGTATACCTCCTAATTCAGATCCGAAAGCAATATGGATTGTTTCTAGAATCGGGTCCTTTCTCGAGGAAAAGTTTCTCTCGAAAGAATTGAGTGGGAGGATGGTGGAGACTTGGTATGGTTATTGAACCATCACTTCAACTAGTGTATGGCAGGGCACAGGAAGTTGTTCCTGTGGCACCTACACCAATTGAAGTGGAAGCTTATGATATTGATCATGAAACTTCGGATCAAGTCACTACCAAACCTCGTAGGACGACAAGGACACGTACTACTTCGAAGTGGTAAGGTGATCCTGTCTTGAAGGTCATGTTGCTAGACAACAATGAACCTACGAGCTATGGAGAAGCGATGGTGGGCCCGAATTCCGACAAATGGTTAGAAGCCATGAAATCCGAGATAGTATCCATATATCAGAACAAAGCATGGACTTTGATGGACTTGCCCGATGATCGGCAA
>NC_041387.1:37950974-37964132 GCF_002162155.2 Triticum dicoccoides | reverse complement strand
TTTCCGACAAGTTCAAGGAGTTGACTACGATGAGATTTTCTCACTCGTAGCGATGCTTAAAGTCCGTCGGAATCATGTTAGCATTAGCTGCATTTATGAAATCTGGCAGATGGATGTCAAGACAAGTTTCCTTACTAGTTTTCGTAAGGAAAGGTTGTATGCAATACAATCAGAAAAGTTTTGTCGATCCTAAGGATGCTAAAAGGTATGCTAGCTCCAGCGATCCTTCTAAGGACTGGAGTGAGCATCTCGGAGTTGGAATGTATGCTTTGATGATGATCAAAGATTTTGGGTTTGTACAAAGTTTATGAGAAACTTGTATTTCCAAAGAAGTGAGTGGGAGCACTATAGAATTTCTGATGAGTATATGTTGTTGACATATTGTTGATCAGAAATGACGTAGAATTTCTGGAAAGCATATAGGGTTATTTTGAAAGTGTTTTTCAATGGAAAGCCTGGATTAAGCTACTTGAGCATTAAGCATCAAGATCTATAAGGATAGATCAAAACGCTTAATGGTACTTTCAAATGAGCACATACCTTGACATGATCTTGAAGGTGTTCAAGATGAACTAGTCAAAGAAGGAGTTCTTGCCTGAGTTGTAAGGTACGAAGTTAAGACTTAAAGCTCGACCACGGCAGAATAGAGAGAAAGGACGAAGGTCGTACCCTATGCTTAAGACGTAGGCTCTTCAGTATGCTATGCTGTGTACCGCACCAGAAGTGTGCCTTGCCATGAGTCAGCCAAGGGGTACAAGAGTGATCCAAGAATGGCTCACAGGACAGCGGTCAAAGTTATCCTTAGTAACTAGTGGACTAAGGAATTTTCTCGATTATGGAGGTGGTAAAAGAGTTCGTCGTAAAGGTTACGTCGATGCAAGCTTAACACCTATCCAGATAGCTCTGAGTAGAGAGACCGGATACATATAATGGAGCAACAATTTTGAATAGCTCCAAGTAGAACAGTTATTTGGAATAGCTCCAAATAGAGCGTGGTAGCTGCATCTAGGAGATGACATAGAGATTTGTAAAGCACACACGGATCTGAAAGGTTCAGACCCGTTGACTAAAACCTCTCTCACAAGCAACATGATCAAACATAAAAACTCATTGAGTGTTAATCATATAGTGATGTGAACTAGACTACTGACTCTAGTAAACTCTTGGGTATTAGTCACATGGCGATGTGACCTGTGAGTGTTAATCACATGGCGATGTGAACTAGATTATTGACTCTAGTGCAAGTGGGAGACTGTTGGAAATATGCCCTAGAGGCAATAATAAAAGTATTATTATTATATTTCCTTGTTCATGATAATTGTCTTTTATTCATGCTATAACTGTATTATCCGGAAATGTAATACACGTGTGAATACATAGACCACAATAAGTCCCTAGTGAGCCTCTAGTTGACTAGCTCGTTGTGATCAACAGATAGTCATGGTTTCCTGGCTATGGACATTGGATGTCGTTGATAACGGGATCACATCATTAGGAGAATGATGTGATGGACAAGACCCAATCCTAAGACTAGCACAAAAGATCGTGTAGTTCGTTTGCTAGAGCTTTGCCAATGTCAAGTATCTCTTCCTTTTGACCATGAGATCGTGTAACTCCTGGATACCGTAGGAGTGCTTTGGGTGTATCAAACGTCACAACGTAACTGGGTGCCTATAAAGGTGCACTACAGGTATCTCCGAAAGTATCTATTGTTTTATGCGGATCGAGACTGGGATTTGTCACTCCGTGTAAACGGAGAGGTATCTCTGGGCCCACTCGGTAGGACATCATCAAATGCGCAATGTGACCAAGGAGTTGATCACGGGATGATGTGTTACGGAACGAGTAAAGTGACTTGCCGGTAACGAGATTGAACAAGGTATTGGATACCGACGATCGAATCTCGGGCAAGTAAAATACCGCTAGACAAAGGGAATTGAATACGGGATCGATTGAGTCCTTGACATCGTGGTTCATCCGATGAGATCATCGTGGAACATGTGGGAGCCAACATGGGTATCCAGATCCCGCTGTTGGTTATTGACCGGAGAACATCTCGGTCATGTCTGCATGTCTCCCGAACCCGTAGGGTCTACACACTTAAGGTTCGATGACGCTAGGGTTATAAAGGAAGCTTGTATGTGGTTACCGAATGTTGTTCGGAGTCCCGGATGAGATCCCGGACGTCACGAGGAGTTCCGGAATGGTCCGGAGGTAAAGATTTATATATAGGAAGTCCTGTTTCGGCCATCGGGACAAGTTTCGGGGTCATCGGTATTGTACCGGGACCACCGGAAGGGTCCCGGGGGCCCACCGGGTGGGGCCACCTGCCCCGGGGGGGCACATGGGCTGTAGGGGGTGCGCCTTGGCCTACATGGGCCAAGGGCACCAGCCCCAAGAGGCCCATGCGCAAGGAAACTTGGAGAGGGAAGAGTCCTAAAGGGGGAAGGCACCTCCGAGGTGCCTTGGGGAGGATGGACTCCTCCCCATCCTTAGCCGCACCCCTTCCTTGGAGGAGGGGGCAAGGCTGCGCCCTTCCCCTCTCCCTTGGCCCTATATATAGTGGGGAAAAGGAGGAGCAATCATACCTAAGGCCTTTGGTTGCCTCCCTCTCCCTCCCGTGACACATCTCCTCTCCCGTAGGTGCTCGGTGAAGCCCTGCAGGATTGCCACGCTCCTCCATCACCACCACGCCGTTGTGCTGCTGCTGGATGGAGTCTTCCTCAACCTCTCCCTCTCTCCTTGCTGGATCAAGGCGTGGGAGACGTCACCGGGCTGTACGTGTGTTGAACGCGGAGGTGCCGTCCGTTCGGCACTTGATCATCGGTGATCTGAATCACGACGAGTACGACTCCATCAACCCCGTTCACTTGAACGCTTCCGCTTAGCGATCTACAAGGGTATGTAGATGCACTCCCCTTTCTACTCGTTGCTGGTCTCTCCATAGATAGATCTTGGTGATACGCGTAGGAAAATTTTGAATTTCTGCTACGTTCCCCAACAATTATAGCATGAACAATAGACAATTATCATGAACAAAGAAATATAATAATAACCATTTTATTATTGCCTCTAGGGCATATTTCCAACATGCAACAAATAGCGCGACTACGGTAGTTATTAAATTATTCACGGTGCAATTAGTCATGAACACCCAATAGGTCTGGTGGTTAGCCAAACACGTACAAAAGTGTAACGGCGCGAGTTCGATTCCTGGGGAGAGACACTTCTTTGTCAAAATTGGTTGATGAAAATTTGGATTGATGACTTGCAGGGGCGGAGCCAGGATTTAGACATAAGGGGCGAGAAAGATAATAATAGACACAACACAAAAATATAGTCTCAAAAGTAGAAATTGACTTGAATGGAAACATATGTTTGGTAACAACATGAGATTGAATTATCATGTAGAATAGGTTGATCCTCAAGTTGATTTGAATTCTCAGTAATATTTGAGTTGGAAGCAATTGAGCTTGTAAAATGAATCTATTTTCCATGAAATAATAAACTAGAAGTGAAATTAGATATATAAATTACAACCTTACCTAATTAGTAAATTAAATCATTGGTTTGAAACGAATTGTATTGATTCACATGGATTACTATATACCAGTGGCGTACCTTGATTCCTTGGAAGTCGATCGGTTGATGTGTGACGCTGATGTTGGCGTGTTGCAGACTAGTACTCCCTCCGTTCCTAAATATTTATCTTTCTAGATATTTCAACAAGTGACTACATACAGAGAAAAATAAATGAATCTATACTCTAAAATATGTCTACATATATCCGTATGTGGTAGTCTATTTGAAATGTCTAAAAAGACAAACATTTAGGAACCGACAGAGTAGTTGTGATCTCTCTCATAGATTCTCTTGCCCCGGGAGTCCTGCCTTCCGCCCTGTGCAGGCTGTCCCACAACCACAACGGTGGAAACAGCAAGAAGCGACGCCGCGACGAGGGCGACGATGCAAGAACGAACCGAGCTAGCAAACCTAGAAGCCACAAACGTAATTATGGGAAGGATAGGGAATTAACTACTCGATCTAACGCTAGATGTAATCCTTTTTTACTCACGCGATAACGCCTATGTATAACTTTCTTAGGGTAACCTATGTATAACCCTAAAATCTAAAAAGTGCGTATGCACTATTTGGTGAAAACGAGCGGCCGGCTATCACACAAGCATACATGCAGTTCCGTGGTTTAAAATTTGTCTTTATTTATGACATGGCATATACTAATAGGATGGTCACATGGGAAGGCCAACACATTTGATTCCATGTCCGCTGGATTTGCATATGCATTTATTCGGCTTCATAAATTTTCAAAAAGTCGTATCTTTCAAACCATGCGTCGGAATTCAGATCCGTTTTCACCCTTGGAATTCTCGCGGTGAGATCTTCGAAACTAGATCCCACATGGATATGTTTTGACAAAAAAAGTTTGATGCCAACTTTGATGCTATATGATGTAACTCTATTAATACATCGTGCAATTTTAATACAACATGGTGCAACTTTTTTCAAAACCATTTTTTTGTAAAGCTACATGATCGAAATTCTTATGAGATTTGGAACCTAGCAACCATGACAGCCGATTTTTAGTGATGTGCGACTAGTCTACTATCTGGCCAACTACCTAGTAGTCGATGTGCAACCCTCACATTCTCTATTCATGGATGATATAGGTTTTCATTACTGTCATACCATGCCCCACCTACCTTACCAGCTATATGTGCAACTTACTGTATTGTTTCATGTACTTTACAGTAGTCAATGGCAGCTCCTTCCTCTCCATACTTGTGGATATTTAGTTTTAGTTGGCGGTGGCAACAGGCGAAGTTGCACATAATCTGCTAGGCAATTGGCTAGGCTAGCAGATAAAGTTGCACATCTCATCGACATGGAATTGTTGGATGGGAAAACTGCGCATCCATACGATCATGAGGGTAGAAAAGTTGTCTATAGGCGAGACCCTAAAGATGCACATGAGAAGATTTCAGGTGATACCATGTGTTAGGTGATACCATGATACGGGCTTCTAGGAGCCGTTGGATCTCAGATTCGACGGCTCCTGGGAGTTCTTGAGCATTTTTGCAAAAAAGTCATTCAAGAGTCTCAAAATTTCATGTAGGTACAATAGACTTCCAGAGCCGTTGGATCTGAGATCGAACGGCCCAGAAGCCCGTATCACGGTATCACCTAAGTGCTGGTAGCACCTGATATTTTCCCAGATGCACGTCTCACTAGCTGGGGTGGGTGGGAAGGGGTGCTAGCAATGAAAACTACACACCCATGGATACGGGGAAAAGTTGCACATCGACCATTAGGTAGTTGGCTGGGATAGTTTTCGAAGTTGCACGTCCACTGCTTGGCAGTTGACCGGGGAAGCAAACAGTAAAAAATGCACTTCCAACGATAGAGAAAAAGTTGCACATCGACTACTAAGAAGTTGACTGGGGCAGCAGACGAAATTGCACATCTCACTTGATAGTGGGTAGTTTAGGGTGAGGTGCCATCAACGAAAACTACACATTCATGGATATAGAGAAAGTTGCATATCGACTATTAGGTAGTTGCACATCAACAACTGGGTAATTGCACAAAATGGAGGCAAAATTGTACAAAAAAAAGTTTGTCGAAACATACCATGTGGGATCTAGTTTCGAAGAGCACATCGCGAGGATTTCAATGGTGAAAGCGGATCTTAATTTCGATGTTCGATTCAAAAGTTATGACTTTTCTAAATTTTAAAATCCGAATTAAATGCGTTCACACTTGTTCCCGTGTGTGCTTTTTCAATTATGTTAAAACACGGTGTATGGTCTTTGTCCTTTTCTTGTTAAGAGGACAAAATATTTCCTAATTAAGAATAGTATAACCGCACCTAAAGCGAGCCCTCACAACGATTTGGATTTTCGGCCGTACAATTTCGCGATCATGACGTTTCTGTCCATCAGATCGACCTCTAATCGCGAACAGGGCCAGCTGTCCTGGAGGGCTGCTTTTCTGGAAGCCGAAACCGTGGCATGTCGTTGATTGGGCCATGTACCTCCCAAGCCCAATCTTTCCGCCTTGCTCGCCCCTCTCTTTTTCGTTTTTCAGCCCACTATCGCCCTCTCACAGAGCGACCTAGGCGAAACAGCCGTCCCGCAGAGCGCCGCCACTGAAGGAGCCTGAAGCAGCGCCGCCCCTTCCCTCCTCTCGCTCGCTTGAGGAGCGCGGCCGCCGCGACCCCTCGGCCGATCTACGCGGGCGGCGACCCTCGGCACCATGGTGAATCCATTCCTCCATCTGTTTCCCCAGTTCCTTTTTCTGACGCGACGTGTCCCAACGATGGCAGATCTTGGAGAAACAGGTCCTGTCGTTCGCAAAGGCGGTCGAGGAGATCACCGCACTCGAGCGTCTTGGCCCGGACGACATCGAGGCGTTCCGCGAGCGCCGAATGCTGTAGATGCGCCGCGTGGCCGAGCGCCGGCCCAAGTGGTGTGCCCTGGGCACGGGAGTATGCCGAGGTCCTCGAGAAAGAGTTCTTCTCCGTCGGCAAGGCCGGTGAGCTCCTCGTGACTTCTACCGTGGCAACTGGCTGTGCAAGGTACACCAACACCATCCCTCAGTTTGCATCGTGCGAACCCTACACATGGCCGCTGCGGCCGGCGGCTGGCGGTGAAAGATCTGGTGGACGCAAGAGACGTTTATGGTCCCATCTCCATGTTTGGTCGCACCACGGTACTCCAGAATGGCTACTGGCAAGTTTTTGTGGAACGCCTCCCTGCTTCCACTCCCATCCTCCCCTAAACAGTACGTCTACACTCATGTGCCTCCTACCTGCACTGGTTGATGGATCTCGAACCACTAATTTGAACCTTACTTCTTTTGAATGGATGAGTATTTGTGAATTCCCTGGTACCAATCTTTTGAAAAGGTGGAGCTCATTATGTGCTATTTTTGTCATGTATGATCTGGACAGGTAAAGGTTATCAGCTAGGTGGTTTTGTATATCCAAAATTTCCACATGAGCTAGGTGGTTAAGGGAGTTGTTTGAGGAATTATTTGGAAGACTGCTTCATTCTATCATTTCTTTGTGCTTATCAGTTTGATATCCTTACTTATTCGAGTTTGATTCCAACTATGCTGATGTAGCTAATTATGTACATATTAGTGTAATTCATGTACTTGCTCTTGCCTGATTCCCCTCTGTATAAATGTGTCTATCTATTAATGAATATCTCTCTGATATCAACGAATGACATACGTTCAAACAGTTAGCTAGATCTTGCCACTTTACTATCAAAGGCAACTAACTGAAAATTTGTATCTTCACGTTGCAAGATAAGGGCCTCTGTTGACAGCATTTCCCTCCCAAAACTGAAGTCCTATTCAAATCGGTGCCAAGGTTAATCTCGAGTCAAGGGAAGCCCCTGAATTGATTAAATAGGTATGTCCTCCTGCTTTCTTGTCTTTGCAATACACATTGTTATTTCTTTGATAGATATTCAATATGTGTCAGCCATGGTGGAGAAAAATCTATTTAAAATAAATAAGTACCTATAGCCTGAATCACGTGATGATTCCTGGATATTTAGGTTGGTTTTTCCTATTTGTAAACTGAGTAGCAACTACCAACATGCTAATTTAGGACTTCGGGTTGGATGTTCGCTCTCTAAGAACTGTTCACCTACAAGCTGTAGCTATATGAATTATTTTTACTATTGCAATTTTTCGTTATGCCATACCGAGTGTTTCTTTTCTTCTATTGCAGAATACTGAAAAAAAAAGAAGTTACCCTTTTAGAATTTCAACCATTATATCACTGCATCATGATGTTTTGCAAAACACGGTCTATGGGACCGTAGGATTTATATTCAGGTGATCTCTTTCAACTCAACATGATCAATGTTGAACAGTGCTATTTAATATGAGCTGGCCATGACCTCGTATCATGCACTGACGGACATTTTATTTTTTAATTCACCTCTAACATTAGTACCTGTGTGGTTGTATTTTTCCTATTCTGATTAAATAGTTTTCTGCTTTGTGAGCAAATGATCTTTGTCTTGCCGCAATTGTGATAGTGTACAATTTATCAACTTCTTACTATTGCTTAATGTAATTTTGGCTCTCATATATTTTTTATCATGTCCAACAAGCAATTTAATCTTCTTGCAGCCATCCATCTTTGCGTCCTTCAAATTCTCAACGATACATGGACATTCTAAGTACAAGCAACATACAACAGTCCAGTGCCTTGACTAGCCGCCGGTACTCATCGCCACCTTTTTACGTGCGTGGCAGCCTTTCCTCGCTTGCTGGCACCCAACTGTATTCCTCTTCCCCGCCTTTAGATCTTTACCTGCTCTGTTTAGTTAACAACTTAATGTATGTTTCGACAGGATTGGGTTGATTTCTATGCATGCGGTTCACTAAGTTAAGAAATTTTATCCATGTTTCAAATTGAAGTGACAATTAGTACAAAGTTGGGTCATCTATTTTGGAACGGAGGAAGTACGTGTGAGCGGAATTGCTCTGCATTTTTGGCACATACTTTTCTTAAGATGATTCTTCGCTAGCAGTTCAATGTTACCAAAGTGCCACTGACATGTCACAAAATAAAATTGTATTTTGGTAGTTTAGTTGGTAACATGAATCAAGGGCCTCCATTCAGAAAATTATGAATTGTCGGCCAGTTGTCCTACAGATGATTTTTTTAGTCTTTTTAAAACCACTATGGCTCCGATTTAATTTTATATCTGCACGCGATGCTCTGAAAATACTTGCAAGGGCAACAAGCCAATAATAGTAATGTTGATGCAGTTTTATGTTTTACGTGCCATGAATTTCCTACAACATCTAGATAATACAATCAGACCAGTTGCAGTTGCACCTATACAAGTTGTGTGTTGTGTTTTTTCCTTCACAAAGAGATTTTTATAGCTTGATATGCATTCAAAATCATCGAGAAAGAAAGTGTACACTAGCCCGACTGCTATCGCACTAATTTGTTCAAAGACTATTAATTTTCTCCTCTTTGATTGCTAACATGGGTTAGGTTATGCAAACTTATTATTTTGTCTGAAAGTTTCTATTATTATATCGACAAAATTGACAGGCGCGGCAATGCGCGCCATCGACGATCTAGTCTATTTAATTAGGACAAAAATATACTAAAAAGAGAAGGCTGCCCTGGAGTGTTACCGAGCCACTAACCGCTCGGTAGACACGTCCATGTATAACCTAGCGATCAAACTATGCTTTGGGCTTTTGAGCTGGAAGTATTTTTTTATTCAAAAAAGGAAGTATTTTTTATGGAAATACGTATCTTATTTATATCACAAGGATCATATTACAAGTCATGTACATAACCTGACAAAATTGAAAAGACGACAGAACGCTAGCCTTTGCACATAGGAACATCAGCCAAGAAATAAAATTGCAAACAAGATTGAAGAATCCTCTGAACTTGACACCAACGTCTGTCATCTACCTCTCGCACCACCACATCAGCCACCAAAGGAGAAAATGACGGATCATTTTCACACTCGAGGTCGACGCGACTCCATCGCTGATTGCCGTTGAACGAATCAGACCGGGGTAACACCCCGGACACGCCATCGAACTCTAGATCTGGCACCCCCGCGCGGATAAGACGTCGGAGGAGAAAACAATACCTGCCTGCCACAAACCACGAATCCAGCACACGATCCACCATCTTATAGATGCCGCCAATGCAGACCACAATCTGCATCTGCTCCTGGACTACCTCCCAAGCTCCGTGCCGATGCTAGAGCAAATGCCGCCGCAAGGCAGAGCCCGAGCACACATGTTCACCACGAGGATGTCGCCGCCGCACCATCTTTGCTTGGACGGACTGGTTTCTAAAATCCACCCCCAAAATGGATCATCTCGTTGAGGAAGGATCTGAATATTTATTAGTCGGTGCCACCATCGCCACCACCGAAGCCAAAAAGATGAACAGCCGAAAACCCTAAGCTACTAATGCCTAAAACAACCCACGCACGTGGATCCTGCGACCCCCCCCTCACCACTGACAACCAAGGTCATGGGCAGAGGGGAGCCGTCGTAGGACGACAACGGAGGAAAGCGCCCTGGCGGCTGGAGGCAAGATCGTGATACATGTCTTTGTGCCTTTCACGTGTTGTTTGATTCTTGGGCTGGGAAGTTGGCATGCTGACCATTATCGCTAAACAGACGTATAACTGCGACAGGTCGGCCACTACTATATGTCTAAACTATTACTACTAGAAGTAGAAACTAACATAACCTAATAGGGGGAGGGGATGGGGGGTGTCTGACCCCTGCTCGCACCCCTGTCTCCGCCTATGATGAGATGAGAATCAAAATTTGTAAATACACATGACTTATTATATTTGACTATGTATAGTTGTAAAATATTTATTAAATGCAAATAGAATAATTTAATGGAAAACATTTTCCCATGCATGACTGAATGTTGTGGTGGATTTTTTCCATGCATGATTGCATGTTGAGGTGAGACTTATCCTATTCATAATTGTATGGTGAGAAGGCATGCTTGCATGTCGAGATAAATAAGTTAATGGGGATCACCCGCGCATTGCTATCGAAATTGGTTGGTGAAAATTTGATTGATGACATGAGAAACAAAATTTGAAAATACACTTGACTTATTATATTTGATTATGTATAGTTGTAAAATATTTATTGAATACAAATAGAATAATTGAATGGAAAACATTTTCACATGCATGACTGGATGTTGTGGTGGGTTTTTTTCATGCATGATTGCATGCTGAGGTGAGACTTATCTCATTCATAATTGTATGGTGAGGTGGCATGCTTGCATGTTGAGATAAATAAATTAGTAGGGATAACTTTCTTAGGTATCTTTTATATCTAAAACTACATTTCTCTCAACATGTAAGCATGCAGACAACATGCATAAAAAAAGCCCACTTCACTAATCTATTTCTCTAAACATGCGGGCATGCCACATGATCATGCAACATGCTTGAAAGTGACTCACCTAATCTAGGCCCTACTAACATATTTATCTCAATATGCAAGCATGTCACCTTATCAGACAACATGCATGAAAAAAGCCCACTCCACTAACATATTTCTCTAAACATGCAGGCATGCCACATCATGATGCAGCATGCATGGAAAGAGAACATGCAAATATGCATGGGAATTTTGATTCTATTGTGATATTTTTATTTAATAAATATTATATAACTATACAATAATCAAACACAATATGCCATATGTATTTTTAGTTCTATCTCTTATATTATTACTCCAGTCTCCAAACATTCATGTTTCATGCAAGGAATCTCATTGAAATATGTTGCAAACTATGCCACAACAACGTGCGGGGTATCATCTAGTATATATAGTATTCGCTGTGATGTGGTTCTCGGATTGGCCCACCAGCTGCAATGAGCGTGAGTTGCCTCTGCGCTAAAGGTGCGGAATAAGAGGTCTCGGCGCCATCCGCGCCGATTAGAGCAAGTACAATAGAGCTGAGTCAGCGGGCTATAAGGAATATAAACTAGTACATTTCTGCTTAGTTGGAGGAAAGAGAAGACGAGAGAGAAGGTAAGCGGGCTCTTTGTGAAGAGTCAGCTCTAGCACGTGCTCTTAGGCACTTTGTAAGAATGAAAGGTGGGCCACATAATAAAAAAATAATACATTTTTTTGATCTACTATTGTACATGTTGACTATAAAACGAGTTGTAGATGACATGACCTAGCTATACTATTAACCATGCTCTTAGAAGAACTGGCGCTCATGCATCTCCCACTCAATGGCCGGCCCAATATACATTGCTAGCAAGCTTGGTTCCTGATCACAGAACGAGACTAAATGCTGCGCTGCAAAACGAGGTGCAATAAATTAAGCTTCCTGTCCAAGGTTCAGATTTGAAATTTTGATATGAGGAACACCATTTAACTAACAGATGTTGATCCCAACTTCAAGGCAGATATCGGTTTCAAAGTTTAAGGAACTTGTTTTTTTTTGAAACGAGGCAAAATATTTGCCATTTTCATTGATTAAGAAGAAGAGAATTGCCCGGTTAATTGACGGAAAACCGGGCTGAAACCGATACAACCCAACCCACATGACATGGGCACCACCGGCCATCCTGGCCACCGACATGGGACACAACCCCGACGGCACATGCCACCAAATGGCCACACGCGCAAGCAACCGACAGCTCCGACTTTGACGGCGAGCCTCACAAGGAAGATATGCAGGACTTGCGCCGACCGTGCCCTTCGCAAACCGGAAGAGCACCTCGGACACGCCGGGAAGAACCGACTACCGAAGTCCAAGCCGCGACCCGAGCTCCTCTCGACGCCATCATCGTTGCCAACCAGAAACCAGCGCCCCGCCTCAGCAAACCACGCGGCGAAGATGCCACCATCCACGGCGAAGATGCCGCAATCCACTAGTCTCTCGGTCGTAGCCGGCTCCGAGACGATGCCCCCAAGGGGGAGAAAGACGCGAAGACGCCTCCATCGCCGATCCAGCGGATCTGAGGTTTCCCTCCGGAGCCAAAGCCGTGGGGAGGAGCACCTCCACGGCGACGCTTCCAAGAAAGATCACGACACCTGCGGGCACCGCCGTCGCCGGCTCCGATGAAGACCGGAGCAAGAATTTCTCCCGGAGAGCACCACCCCCACCGACCGCCGCCCACCAATCACCACCCCTGCTGAGGCTGACCTCACCCTAGCCACGGGATCCCACGATCCACCGTGCCCAGGCACGCACCACCCCCTGGCCGTAGTCGCCGTCCACCACCGCAACACCATAGTGACCACCACCACCGCAGCAACCATCGCATCGCAAGGAGCAGCAGCAAGATCAGAACCACCAAGGCCAGATCCAGATCGGAGCAGCTCCAGCGAAGCAGCATGGTAGACGAGCAGGCCCTGCACCGCAGCACACCTCGAGCTCCGGAGATGCCACGCCCGTCGCGCCCCACCAGCCACCGCGCCCGCCGCGCGCAGTCACCGCCGCGCCCGGCCAAGGATCTGCGCCCCGCGCTCACATCCAGAGCCGAGAGCCGGCCCAACCACGCGCGCCGTCCACTCCCAGGTCACGGCCGGAGCCCGGACCGAGGCCGCCGCCCCGGCGCCCCAACCTCTGGCCGC
>NC_041387.1:37930828-37950356 GCF_002162155.2 Triticum dicoccoides | reverse complement strand
GCCAAGCCGAACGCCGGCCGCCCGTCCGCGCCAGCCGCCGCCCGCGAGGTCCTAGATCGGGACCGCCCAAGCGCGAATGACCGCGACCGCGCCTGCGGCCGCGCGCCCACCGCCACGACCAAACGCCTCGCCGTGCGCCGAAGACCACCTCCGCCGCGCGCCAGGACGCTGCCCCGAGGCCGAGTGCCGGACAGCTGCCTATCGCCCGCGAGATCCCCTTCTCCCGAGCGACGGCAGCCAGAGAGCGCGCCCCGCCGCCGCCGGCTCCGCACAGGCTTTGCCTGCCGGAGGCCACCGGCGACGGCGAGGAAGAGAGAGTCGGGGAGAGGGGGAGGCTGCGGGGGATGGGGGGCAAGAGTCAGGAAAAAAATCAGCAAAGCTTTCAGTCCAAGGTTAAGATTTGACATTTTGATACGAGGAACACCATAGAATGTAAGCGCTGTAACTAACAGATGTTGATCCCAACTTTTTTTAGAGAGCCACGGCAAGGGTTCGCCGTGTCCATCCGCTTCACATGGGAAAACTGCCACGACCCATTAGGCCCAAGTTAACCTGGAGCGTCCAAAAATGCTAGCGGAGCAACGGCCCATGATGTGAGCGATCTGTATTAGCGAACGATACGAGATTAAAAGCGATTCACAGCTAATCTAACAGCCGGCAATGCTCAAAATTGATGATCAGACGGTTGGGAGTGCTGATGACATGAGAGGGCCGGAAAAGTGCTCAGTTTTAATGTATCTAAATAGCGGTTTCAAACTTTAAGGAACTTGTCACTCAAGAGTCAGGAAAAAATCAGCAAGACTTACAATATGGGGCGAGACATTAGCTCAACCGTCAGAGTTTTATACTAGATCGGAAACCAGATTAATCAAGAACGAGCAACGGTAGTAATTTGTCTAGGTTTTATAATCAGCTGTAGTCGACCGTAAATGTATCAGAGAAGGCCTAGTTGACAATTTCATCAGTACTCAAGGGCAAGATTCGGCACACTTCATCACACGCAGAAACCATACGTAACAGATCAGATATCAAACGAGAGCGATGTGCGTGTGGCGTGCGTGCGGCGGGATAGTACCTCGGTTCGCGGCTCGCCGTGGATCTGGAGGGAGGTGACGGCCAGTCGGCCGCTCTCCTCGCCCCTCACGGTATGCGGCGGCTGGCTGCGTGTGGGTCTGGGAGTGGGAGCTGGGGGTGCTATCGCGGCGGCGCTCACCTTGGCCGCCGGTCAATCAAGCGAGAAAAAGTAATAGACCAGAGCCTTCGGAGGAGTTCTCTTAGGAAAATATTTTGGCTATTTAAAGCATCTGCAAAAGTTCCCGTATTATGTAAAAAAGATCCTAGTTTAGAGGAAGTTAGCAAAAAATATATTTCAACAGCTGCCGTAAACTCGATAAATAACTTTAAGGATTCTGAATAATATGCCCAACTTTTCCTGGAAAAGAATTCTATGAGACCAGGTCTCACGGGTTAGCAGGTGAGACCCATCCTGATGAATGACACGTGGCATTTACAAATCACAAAGCATCTACCCCACCCCCCATCAGGGGGGAGAGATTAGATGCTTTGTGATTTGTGAATGCCACTTGTCATCCATCAGGGCAGGTCTCACCTGGTTTATATGAGACCTGGTCTCATATAATCTTTTTCCACTTCTCCTCCATCTAGGGGAAGAAGACATTTCCCGAAAACTTTGGTTCATGCCGCCTCCACGCTTACCTTCATGCCCACTCCGTCCCATTGGCCAGCTGCGCCACCCCGCCGCCGCTTGGACGATCCGGCCACGACCCCAATGAGACGCCTGTCTCCCAGCACCAGGCCTCGCCGCCCGGTCAAGCTGCCCACCTCCCAACCCCTGCCAAACGCTCCCTCGGCTCCATTTCTTCCCTAAGGTATTCGACGAGTTTCTTCACCCAATTTTTTATATGACCAAAAGAATTACTTGTTGAGATTGTGTGTGCTCATATTATATGTCGTCGCTTGCACTGCAGATGAACTCTCTTGTTTAGTTGTTTTTTAGGACTCGTCCTCGAACGAGGATGACGAACTTGGAATGGTGATTGCTTTATATGTGGACACAATATCAAACAAGAAGCTGGGGCGGGGAGGTTCAGCATATCATACTCTTTCAAAACAAGCAAGCTAGTCATGACAAGCTAATGGATGACTATTTTGGAGAGAATCCAGTGTACGGTTTAAAAATATCAGGAGAAGGTTCCCAATGGCAAAGGATTTGTTATGTGCACTGCTCATGTTGTGGAATATCATTGCTCGTACTTGTGCAGAGAAGAAATGCAGCTGGTCAACAAGTTCACAGTTCTTTGAAGAAGGTTTGAGCAGCTGTGTGCATGCTTGCACATGGTTGTCCAACTGATTTTATTGATGATTGGTTTGGAATGGCAGAGAGCACTTGCATTAAGATCTCTAACAAATTTTGTGAATTCAATCATTGAGACATTCGAAGAAGAATGTCTCCAAACTCCAAATGAAGAGGACACTGCATGACTTCTTCAGATGTGTGCATCAAAAGGCTTTCCCGGTATGTTTGGAAGCATCGATTGCATGTTATAGAAGTGGAAATTCAAAGGGAAAAGTAAAGATGCAACCATAATACTAGAAGTCGTGGCATCAAATGACCTTTGGATTTGGCATTCATATTTTGGATTGCCAGGATCTCACGATGACCTAAATTCTCTGCAAAGATATCATCTGTTTTCAAGGCTTTCTGTTGGAGATGCACCACCGGTGAATCCCGAAGTCAGTGGGTGTCCATAAAACATGGGATACTATCTTGCTGATGGCATATATCCGGCATGGTTTACTTTTGTGAAGACAATACCAAACCCCCAGGGTAACAAGAATGTTCACTTTGTGAGGCGTAAGAAGCAGTCGAAAGGATGTCGAGCGGGCATTTGGGGTTTTACAAGCTCGCTTTGACATTGTTCGTGGTCCTGCATGATTCTCGCATCAAAAGGATTTGTGGCACATCATGACAACGTGTGTGATCTTACATAACATGATCATAGAGGATGGGTTGGGAGCCAATCAAATACTCTCTTCTCTCTCACACTACTGTCTTTCCCTTCTATCTCTATCTCCCCCCCTCTCTCTCTTTCTCTCTCTCTCTCTCTCTCTCACACACACACCTATCAATGATAGTTTTTCGGATGAGCAACTTGCTGCAATTAAAACTTATGTTGTTAACCTTGGTTTATTTATTATGCTAATTACATTATTGCAAAGTATATTCCTCCTAATTCTAGATATCAACAAAACATAATTATTTTATGACCTGAGACAGTATTTTTGGGGTGATCCTCATCTCTATAAAAAGGAGTAGACAGTATTGTTAGGAGTTGTATACCTGAAAGTGAACACGAGAGTATATTGAGGAAATGTCACTCGAGTCAATATGGAGGACACCATGCTGGAGACATAACTACACATAAGGTACTACAATCTTGTTTTTACTGGCCCACTTTGTTTAAAGATGCACGAAAGTTTATTCTATCTTGTGATGAATGTTAGAGGGTATGCAGTATGGGTAGACATCAAGAAATGTTTATGATACTCTTTTGTAGTGGAACCATTTGATGTTTGGTTTTTTTATTATATGTGACATTTTCCTATTTCTCATGGGTACACTCATATTTTGATGGTTGTCGATTATGTGACTAAGTGGGTAGAAGCTATGCTACAAAAGGTGTTGATCATAAAACTTCCATTAAAATGCTTAAAGATGTTATATTCCCTAGGTTTGGAGTCCTTAGAGACATAATGACAGATGGTTGTTCTCACTTTATTCATGGTCCTTTTAGAAAAGTTTTGGCTAAGTATGATGTTAACCATAGAGTTACTTCTCCTTATCACTCTCAGTCTAGTGGTTAAGTAGAACTAACTAACATGGAAATAAAGTCAACCTTACAAAAGACCATAAGTAGATCAAGAAAGGATCGGTCAAAGAAAATAAATGATGCACTCTGGGGCATATAGAACAACTTATAAGAATCCTATGGTATGTTTGTGTATAAAATGGTTTATGGTAAAAGTTGTCATGTTTGTAAGTAGAGCACACAACTTATTAGGCAATTAAACTATGAATTTAAGCCAGTCGGAGAGAAATGTTTTTGGATATAAATGCTTTAGATGAGTGGAGGAACGAAGCTTATGAAAGTACCAAATTATTTAAAGAAAAAGTTAAGTTTTGACACGATAGGAGAATCCAACATAGGGAGTTCATAGTAGGAGCTCGTGTACTATTATACAATTCTTGTTTCAGAAATTTTGCAGGTAAACTCCTATCCGAAATTCCAAATGGACTGGTCCTCACGCCACAGTAGAGGTTTATCACTCAGGGGCTATCAAGTTGGAAGGTGAGTATTGCAAGAAACCGAGGGTTGTCAATGGTCAAAGGTTGAAGCATTATATAGTTGGTGATCTGGTTGATGTGGAGGTAAATGTAGTGCACCTAATCAACCCCAAATAATTAATTGAAAAATAATAGCAGAACCTTCCAAATCCCAAAATTACAAAGGTAAGGAAAGGTACGCAAAAATCTCCCTGAAAAATCCAATAAAATTATTTCGGAAGTTTCTCAAACAAAAATCCAAGAAAATTGGCCAGATAAGGGACCTGTGGCTATGGGCCCTAGGAACCCGCCTTACAGGGGCGCCTAGGCCCCTGGGAATCTCCCTCCTGCTAATTTTTGGTGAGGTGACCCCTTAACCTACTATACATGTTTTGATTATTTTTCTGATCTCCATATCATGAGTTTCTTCTCTATTCGTTTCAGGAGTTGATTCTGTTTGGGTTTCTCCCATGGTTCAACCTATAACCATGGCTTCTTGATAACCCACAAGTATAGGGGATCGTTTGTAGCCTTCTTTGATAAATAAGAGTGTCGAACCCGGCGAGGAGCTAAAAGTAGAACAAATATTCCCTCAAGTTCTATCGACCACCGATACAACTCTACGCACACTTGAGGTTTGCTTTACCTAAAACAAGTATGAAACTATTTTGCATGAATAAAACTACGAGTACTTTGCAAACTACGGATAAATTGCAAGATGGTAAAAGTGGATAGCTTTTGTCAACAAGAAAGTCATTTGTCCCTAGGCAATCCATAACAAGTACCGGTAATCATTCTTGCATTTCCATATGAGGGAGAGGCATGAGTTAACATACTTTCTTTACTTGGATCATATGCACTTATGATTGGACCCCTAGCAAGCATCCGCAACTACTAAATATCATTAAGGTCGTGAAACCCAACCATAGCATTAAGTATCAAGTCCTGTTTATCCCATACGCCATAACCCACTTATCCGTGTTTAGGCTGCTTTCATCCCCCGCAACACTAACAATAAGAAAACCATGAACATATTGCAACAACCTACAGCGGGGTCCCTCACGTTTGCGCGAGACAGAGGGCACCGTAGGACAGCACCATAAATAAGCTATACAATAATACCAACCAAGATCACGATTAACCCATAGGACAAAACGGATCTACTCAAACATCATAGGATAGCCAAATATCATTGGAAAATAATATATGGAGTTGAGCACCATGTTTAAGTGGAGATTACATCAGGGAGAAGAGGTGTTACACCGCTGCATAGAGGGGGAGAAAGTTGGTGTTGACGGTAGCAAGATTGTTGATGTAGATCGCCATCAAAATCCTTGCCTCGGCGGCGCCACCCGGAGAGAGGGGGAGAGAGCCCCCCCTTCTTCTTCTTCCTTGGCCTCCCCCCTCCCCTAGATGGGAGGAGAGTTCCCTATCTGGTCCATGGTGTTGGGGAACATAGTAATTTCAAAAAAAAAATCCTACGCACACGCAAGATCATGGTGATGCATAGCAACGAGAGGGGAGAGTGTTGTCCACGTACCCTCGTAGACCGTAAGCGGAAGCGTTATGACAACGCGGTTGATGTAGTCGTACGTCTTCATGGTCGACCGATCCTAGTACCGAACGTACGACACCTCCGTGATCTGCACACGTTCAGCTCGGCGATGTCCCATGAACTCACGATCCAGTAGAGCTTCGAGGGAGAACTTCGTCAGCACGACGGCGTGACGACGGTGATGATGAAGCTACAGGTACAGGGCTTCGCCTAAGCACTACGACGATATGACCGAGGTGGATTATGGTGGAGGGGGGCACCGCACACGGCTAAGAGATCAATGATCAACTTATGTGTTCTAGGGTGCCCCCCTGCCCCTGTATATAAAGGAGGAAGGGAGGAGGAGGCCGACCCTCATAGGGTGCGCCCAAAGTGTGGAGTCCTACTAGGACTCCCTAGTCCTAGTAGGATTCCACCTCCCACATGGAGTAGGAAAAGGGGAAGGGAGCAGGAGAAGGAAGGAAGGGGGTGCCCCCCCTCCCTAGTCCAATTCGGACCAGTCCATGGGGAGGGGTACGACCACCCTTGAGGCCTTTTATCTCCTTTCCCGTATGGCACATTATGGCCCAATACAAATTTCCATAACTCTCCGGTACTCTGAAAAATACCCCAATCACTCGAAACCTTTTCGATGTCCAAATATATCCTTTCAATATATCAATCTTTATGTCTCGATCATTTCGAGACTCCTCGTCATGTCCCCATCTCATACGGGACACCGAAAAAACTTTGGTCATCAAATCATATAACTCCTAATATAAATCGTCACCGAATGTTAAGCATGCGGACCCTACGGGTTCGAGAACTATGTAGACATGACCGAGACACATCTCCGGTCAATAACCAATAGCGGAACCTGGATGCTCATATTGGCTCCTACATATTCTACGAAGATCTTTATCGATCAAACCGCATAACAACATACGTTGTTCCCTTTGTCATAGGTATGTTACTTGCCCGAGATTCGATCGTTGGTATCACCATACCTAGTTCAATCTCGTTACCGACAAGTCTCTTTACTCGTTCCATAATGCATCATCCCGCAACTATCATTAGTCACATTGCTTGCAAGGCTTATAGTGATGTGCATTACCGAGAGGGCCCAGAGATACCTCTCCGACAATCGGAGTGACAAATCCTAATCTTGATCTATGCCAACTCAACAAGTACCATCGGAGACACCTATAGAGCACCTTTATAATCACCCAGTTACGTTGCGATGTTTGGTAGCACACAAAGTGTTCCTCTGGTATTCGGGAGTTGCATAATATCATACTCATAGGAACATGTATAAGTCATGAAGAAAGCAATAGTAATATACTAAATGATCAAGTGCTAAGCTAACGGAATGGGTCAAGTCAATCACATCATTCTCCAATGATGTGATACCGTTAATCAAATGACAACTCATGTCTATGGCTAGGAAACATAACCATCTTTGATTCAACGAGCTAGTCAAGTAGAGGCATACTAGTGACACTCTGTTTGTCTATGTATTCACACATGTACTAAGTTTCCGGTTAATACAATTCTAGCATGAATAATAAAGATTTATCATGATATAAGGAAATATAATAATAACTTTATTATTGCCTCTAGGGCATATTTCCTTCAGTCTCCCACTTGCACTAGAGTCAATAATCTAGTTCACATCGCCATGTGATTTAACATCCATATTTCACATCACCATGTGATTAACACCCATAGTTCACATCGCCATGTGACCAACACTCAAAGAGTTTACTAGAGTCAACAATCTAGTTCACATTGCCATGTGATTAACACCCAAAGAGCACTAAGGTGTGATCATGTTTTGCTTGTGAGAGAAGTTTAGTCAACGGGTCTGCCAAATTCAGATCCGTATGTATTTTGCAAATTTATATGTCTACAATGCTCTGCACAGAGCTACTCTAGCTAATTGCTCCCACTTTCAATGTGTATCCAGACTGAGACTTAGAGTCATCCGGATCGGTGTCAAAAACTTGCATCGACGTAACCCTTTATGACGAACCTTTTTATCACCTCCATAACCGAGAAATATCTCCTTAGTCCTATAAGGATAATTTTGACCGCTGTCCAGTGATCTACTCCTCCTAGATCACTATTGTACTCCCTTGCCAAACTCAGGGTAGGGTATACAATAGGTCTGGTACACAGCATGGCATACTTTATAGAACCTATGGCTGAGGCATAGGTGTCGGTGTCAAAACCGTCGGATCTCGGGTAGGGGGTCCCGAACTTTGCGTCTAAGGCTAATGGTAACAGGAGGCGGGGGACACAATGTTTACCCAGGTTCGGGCCCTCTCTATGGAGGTAATACCCTACTTCCTGCTTGATTGATCTTGATGATATGAGTATTACAAGAGTTGATCTACCACGAGATCTTAGAGGCTAAACCCTAGAAGCTAGCCTATGATTATGATTGTTCTTGTCCTACGGACTAAACCCTCCAGTTTATATAGACACCGGAGGGGGCTAGGGTTACACAAAGTCGGTTACAGAGAAGGAGATCTACACATCCGAATCGCCAAGCTTGCCTTCCACGCAAAGGAGAGTCCCACCCAGACACGGGACGAAGTCTTCAATCTTGTATCTTCATAGTCCAACAGTCCGGCATAAGTATATAGTCCAGCTGTCTGAGGACCCCTTAATCCAGGACTCCCTCAGTAGCCCCTGAACCAGGCTTCAATGACGATAAGTCTGGCGCGCAGATTATCTTCGGCATTGCAAGGCGGGTTCCTTCTCCGAATACTCCAAGGTAGATTTGTAACACACGAATCGTGTCCGACTCTGCAAAACAAATTCCACATACCACCATAGAGAGCACAACTTTTCACGAATCTAATCTGCTGACAGTTTTTCATAGCGCGACACCACGCCGCGGCCCAGTCTTTACGCGAACCGTTTTTCACAACCTGCTACCACACGTCTTGCGAGGCGGTTTATTGGCACGTCTTGTCGAAGCAGAGATCGTGTCCCCTTATCACGGGATTCTCATCAATACGGGTGTGGGTAACCCAACCAAGCCATCAATACGACGCATGGGGAATAAGCGAGTTTACAGGGCAAGTGGGGAGGCGCACAGTTTCTACCGCCTTTATAAAGAGATAAGGATTCCCCTTTTTCACCCACGCCTTCTTCTTCCTCCGCTCATCCATTCTCTCTCGCTCGAGCTCTAGCGCCCAAGCCCTCACCTTCTCCGCAAAGTCATTCAAGCATGTCCGGAGTAGGAGGCAAGTGGATGGCCTCCTCCGTCACGGAGGAGGACATAACAAAGCTACGGGGGGCCAGATACCTGTCCGCAAACATCACGCACAGGCTTCCGGTCGAAGGGCAGATCATCCCCACCCTGAAACCTCAAGAGAGGGTAGTGTTCCTCTCTCATTTTGTCCGCGGACTGGGATTTCCCCTCCACCCATTCGTCTGCGAGCTTATGTTTTACTATGGGCTGGACTTTCATGATCTGGCCCCCAACTTCATCCTCAACATCTCGACGTTCATCATCGTGTGCGAGGCTTTCCTCTGGATCCCGCCCCACTTCGGCCTATGGCTGAAGACCTTCAACGTGAAGCCAAAGGTGGTGGGCGGCCAGCAAGCGGAGTGCGGGGGCGCCATGGTGGGCAAGATGCCCAATGTTACTTGGCCCAAGGGCTCCTTTGTGGAGACCGTAAAGGGGTGGCAGTTGGGGTGGTTCTACATCACCGAGCCGCGCAACGCCAACTGGGTGGCGGCCCCCGAATTTCGATCTGGCGTCCCCATGCGGCTCACCTCCTGGAAAGATAAGGGCTTAGCCTGGGGATCCACGGCAGAGCTATCCGGACTTCAGACCTGTGTCCGGAATATGATAAGCAAGAAGATCAAGCTCGTCAACATAGTATAGGTTATGCTCTTCCGCCGGATCCTTCCGTGCCAACGACGGGTTTGCAATCTGTGGGAGTTCGACCCAGCCGAACACCAGACACTGTGAGAGCTCTTCGGCGTGACACACGAAGACGTCTGGAATTTGCCGTTCAAGACCACCGAGGTACCACCACCCATAGCCGAAGATCGCGGACTCAGCACCAAGCGCCCCGCCAATCCGGTAAATTTATGTGTTTCGCAAGACGTGCTTTTCATCAGCACATCTGGAGGAGGATCCTAAGCCTTTCACACTGTTTCTGCAGGATTGGGTAGCAGTAGCGGAGCGGATCAACTGCCCGGCTCCGTTACCGGAAGATCCAGAATCGGAGCTTCTAACGAGGATGTTGTTTCCGGCGCCCTATGAGGTGCCAGAGAAGAAGTCCAAGAAGATGGCTGTGGGGACCAGGTGAAAGCACAAGTGCTCCCTAGGTGATTTTGGTAATTAATGTCAACATATCTCTTGTTGGACTAACACTTTTATCTAGTATACTTTCAGATAAGTTCAACAATGAAGTGGCATGAACTAAAGGATGTGGAACCCCTTCAAGATGCTAAGGACAAAGGATTGGCTCAAGCTTCAAGCTCAAGACTCTACATTTTATATTTTAGTGATCCAAGATCACATTGAGTCTATAGGAAAAGCCAATACTATCAAGAAGGGATGAGGTGTTGCTTAATGAGTTTCTTGCTTCATAGTGCTTAGTGATATGCTCCAAAACCCTCAACTACTTTCCCACATCCACATATGACCTAAACCTAAAGTCAAACTCGACCCCACCGATTCTTTCTATCCGGCGCCACCGAGTTCAGATGTCATAGCCACTGCCACAAACCCTAGGCAAATCGGTCTCACCGATAGGGATCTCGATCTCATCAAGATGGGATTGTAATCTCTGTGTGTATGTCCATTATCAAAATTGGTCTTACCGAGTTTGAGTAATCGGTCCTACTGAGATTACAATGCAAACTCTCTGGTTAACTTATTACCAAAATCGGTCCCACCGAGTTTGTGTAATCGGTCACACCGAGTTTGCCTGACCAACTCTCTGGTTAGCTTATTACCAAAATCGGTCTCACCGAGTTTGTGTAATCGGTCTCATCGAGATTACGTTATGCCCTAACCCTAACCATATCGGTCCTACCGAGTTGCATGTCGGTCCCACCGAAAACCCTAACAATCACTAGATTTACTAAATCGGTCTGACCGAGTTTGTTGATTCGGTCCCACTGAGAATGGTAAATTGTGTGTAACGGTTAGATTTTGTGTGGAGGCTATATATACCCCTCCACCTCCTCTTCGTTCATGGAGAGAGCCATCAGAACAAATCTACACTTCCAACTTACCATTTCTGAGAGAGAACGACCTACTCATGTGTTGAGGCCAAGATATTCCATTCCTACCATATGAATCTTGATCTCTAGCCTTCCCAAGTTGCTTTCCACTCAAATCTTCTTTCCACCAAATCCAAATCCTGTGAGAGAGAGTTGAGTGTTGGGGAGACTATCATTTGAAGCACAAGAGCAAGGAGTTCATCATCGACACACCATTTGTTACTTCTTGGAGAGTGGTGTCTCCTAGATTGGCTAGGTGTCACTTGGGAGCCTCCGACAAGATTGTGGAGTTGAACCAGTGAGTTTGTAAGGGAAAGGAGATCGCCTACTTTGTGAAGAACTACCGCTAGTGAGGCAAGTCCTTCGTGGGCGACGACCATGGTGGGATAGACAAGGTTGCTTCTTCATGGACCCTTCTTGGGTGGAGCCCTCCATGGACTCGCGCAGCCGTTACCCTACGTGGGTTGAAGTCTCCATCAACGTGGATGTACGATAGCACCACCTATCGGAACCACGGCTCAAAAATCACCGTGTCTCCAAATTGCGTTTGAAATCTCCAAACCCATCCCTTTACATTCTTGCAAGTTGCATGCTTTATTTTGCGCTGCTCATATACTCTTTGCATGCTTGCTTGAATTGTGTTAAGATTGCTTGACTTGTGCTAAGATTGCTAAAATCTGCCAAAGACTAAAATTGGGAAAATGTTATGTTTTTATTTGGTCAAGTAGTCTAATCACCTACAAGTGGTATCAGAGCTTGGTCTCCATTGCTTTGGTTTAATCACCATTGGAGGAAGATGGATGAGTCTACTTTGGGGAGTCTTAGACATAGAGTGCCTATACTCAATGGAGAATATTTTCATGAGTGAAAAAATGAGATGCTTGTAATTTTCAATCCATATCATTTGAACAAGTACATTGCTAGTCATGTTGATCCTATGCATCCTACCCTTGATGAGTCGATTGACATGATTAGGAATGTTAGAATTAATCTTATCACTAGAGGCTTGCCTAGACACTCGGTTGGAAAACTGCCTACTCTTGAGTGTGCCTACACTATATGGAAATTTCTTGAGGAATGATTTCCTAATTATTCCTTGAAAAATCTGGATGAAATTCTTCATAAGTCTATTACCTTTGAGTAAGATGAATTCCAATGATCCTATGTTTGGTAATTGTCTATTTGAACTTACAAATCTTATGTGTGCCAAAGGAAATGTTGGAATTATTAGCGATATTATTTCCGAAGCTACTAGACTTCATAAAGGAGATCAGTGTCAAACTCATACTAATGAATCACCCTCGCTAGGAATTGATCCACCACATGACGATGTCGAACAGGGATACTATGATGAGGATGATGATGATGACTTTGATCTTGATGATGCAATGAGACACTTTGGTCTTATGGCAAATCTTCGGGGATATATGGCAGGAGGAAAGGAATGGGTTCTTGACAGTGGACGTACCGATCACATGACCGGAGATAAAGACATGTTTCGTGAGCTTGCTGAAAATGATGGCCCTCGAAAGTATGTCACTTTCGGTGACAACTCAAAGGGTAAGGTGGTTGGCCTCGGTAAGGTGGCCATCTCACATGATAGCTCCATTCAAAATGTTATGCTCGTTGAATCTCTTGGCTACAACTTACTTTCAGTATCTAGACTTGCTGATTTCGGTTTCAATGTCCTATTTACTGAAGTAGATTGCCAAGTGTTTCATAGAGACAATCATAAGATGGTCTTTAATGGTATACGTAGAGGTGATCTTTACATTGTTGATTTCACTAAAAAGGCTCAACCTAGAACTTGCTTCATTGCTAAATCCTCTAAAGGTTGGTTATGGCATAAACGATTAGGTCACGTTGGCATGCAAAATCTTAACAAGCTTATTATAGGAAATCATATCCTTGGTGTTAATGATGTCATATTTGATAAGGATAGACTTTGCAGTGCTTGTCAAGCAGGTAAACAGGTTGGAGGAAGGCATCCCGTCAAGAACATCATGACCACAAGGAGGACACTTGAGCTACTTCACATGGATCTCTTTGGTCCCAATGCTTACTAAAGTCTCGATGGAAATTCTTTTGGTCTAGTTATAGTTGATGATTTTTCAAGATTTACGTGGGTGTTCTTTCTCGATGACAAATCGCAGGTCCAAAAGATCTTCAAAAACTTCGCCAGGAAGTCTCAAAATCAGTTTGAAGTGAAGATCAAGAAGGTTCACAGCGACAATGGAACGGAGTTCAAGAATGCAAATGTGGACACCTTTCTTGACAAAGAAGGGATTTCACATGAGTTCTCGGCTACGTACACACCTCAACAAAATGGAGTTGTTGAGAGGAAGAACCGGACGCTCATCGAAATGGCAAGAACGATGCTTGATGAGTACAAGACGTCGAAGCACTTTTGGGCAGAAGCGGTTGAGACAGCTTGTCATGCAACAAATCGCTTGTATCTTCACAAGCTACTCGGCAAGACGGCATGCGAGCTCCTCACTGGTAACAAACCCCAAGTTGGATACTTTCGAGTATTCGGCTCAAAGTGCTACATTCTTAATAAGCATCGTCATTCTAAATTTGCTCCTAACTCTCATGAAGGATTCCTACTTGGTTATGGCTCAAACTATTACACATACCGTGTCTACAACAATTTCACCCGAAAGGTTGAAGAGATGGTAGATGTGAAGTTTGATGAATCTAACGGCTCGCAAGTAGAGAAATTGCCAATTGATGTAGGAGACAAAGACCCCTCGGAAGCAATCCAAGACTTGTCTATTGGCAAGATTCGTCGAACGGAGGTGAAGGAGAGTACCTCGTCCGTCCAAGTGGAAGCTTCTACCTCACGACAAGGTGAACCAAGAGTTGATATGGAAGCATCCACAAGTGGGACACACCAAGATGAAGAAAACGAGGAAGTACATCAAGAACGTCAACAACCTTCTTCTCCACCACGACAAGAGAACGACAACGTCAACAATGAAGAAGGCCAAGAAGAAGAACAAGATGAAGAAGATGTTCAACCAAGACCCAAGCAAAAGCTTTCACGAGTTCGAGCAAGAATTGCTGAAGACCATCCCGTTGAGCAAATCTACAATGATATCCAAACCAGGAGAATCACTCGCTCTAAAACTCGTTTAGCTAACTTTTGTGAACACTATTCATTCTTCTCTAGCATTGAACCTATGAAGGTTGAAGAAGCATTGGAAGATCCAGATTGGATAAATGCTATGCATGAAGAGCTACACAACTTTGAGAGAAATCAAGTTTGGACATTGGTTGAGAAGCCCGACAACAACCACAACATCATCGGTACCAAATGGGTGTTTCGCAACAAGCAAGATGAAGATGGAAAAGTAGTTCGCAACAAAGCACGTCTCGTTGCCCAAGGCTACACAGAATTCGAAGGTATGGACTATGCTGAGACTTATGCTCCTGTTGCTAGACTTGAATCCATTCACATCTTACTTGCCTATGCTAATCACCATGATATCACCTTGTACCAAATGGACATTAAAAGTGCTTTTCTAAATGGTGAAATAGAGGAGGAAGTTTATGTTAAACAAACTCCCGGCTTTGTTAATCCTAAGAAACCTGATCATGTTTACAAACTTCGCAAAGCTCTTTATGGTCTTAAACAAGCTCCTAGAGCTTGGTATAAATGCTTAACCAAGTTCCTTATTGAAAAAGGCTTTGAAATTGGGAAAATAGATTCTACACTTTTTACTAAGAGGGTCAATGGAGAACTATTTGTATGCCAAATTTATGTTGATGATATTATATTTGGATCAACTAACCCTCATTTTAGTGAGAAGTTTGGAAAGCTAATGTCGGAGAAGTTTGAGATGTCAATGATGAGTGGAGTCAAATTCTTTCTTGGTTTGCAAATCAAGCAAACTAAGGAAGGTACTTTTGTCTCTCAAACAAAGTACACCAAGGACTTATTCAAGAAGTTCAATATGCAAGAATGCAAAGGTATGACTACACCCATGCCTACTAGTGGACATCTTGATTTGACCAAAGATGGTGAACCGGTTGATCAAAAGGTTTATCGCTCTATGATTGGTTCATTATTATATCTATGTGCTTCATGTCCCGATATCATGCTAAGTGTATGCATGTGTGCACGTTATCAAGCTGCTCCTAAAGAATGTCATCTTAAGGCCGTGAAAAGGATAGTGAGATACTTAATTCATACACCAAATTTTGGCATTTGGTATCCTAAGAGGGCCTCTTTCGATCTTGTCGGCTACTCCGACTCGGACTATGCTGGTGACAAGGTTGATAGAAAGTCCACTTCAGGTACTTGTCAATTCCTTGGTAGATCTCTTGTGTCTTGGTCTTCCAAGAAACAAAAGTCGGTATCCTTATCCAGTGCCGAAGCGGAATACATTGCCGCTGGTTCATGTTGTGCTCAATTACTTTGGATGACACAAACTCTTAAAGATTATGGGATATACGTGAAACATGTTCATTACTTTGTGACAACAAAAGTGCTATCAAGATTGCTCATAATCCCGTGTAACATTCTCGAACTAAGCATACTGAAGTTCGTCATCATTTCATTCGAGATCATGTTGCCAAAGGGGACATTGATCTTAAGCATGTTCGCAACGAAAAACAATTAGCGGACATTTTCACTAAACCTCTTGATGAGAAAGTGTTTTGCAGGTTGAGAGGAGAACTGAACATCATTGACGCTTCAAACTTGGAGTAGGAACTCCATTTGATACATGCAAGACATATGCCTATGACTAATCCTTGATATTTCTCTTATGATGAAAATCTTACATCTTGGATATATTTGCATCTTGCATGTCATCTAACATTTGTAGGAACTTGGAGGAATCTAAATCTATGATATTGCAACACACTCACATACTGAGCAATCTTAACATCTCCAAAGTCTCTACATAATGGTGGTTGAAGACAAGGAAGCACCAAACCATTCACACATATCCTTTGACAAATTATATGTTGAGTTTCATGATTATCCTCTCGGATACACAAGTGCTCTTCCTTGCAACTAACCCATGTAGCAGGACGAACTCAAATTCCAAGTGGTGCTCCCAACTCTTGATGAGCTACATCAACCTTGAGCAACCCACACAAGTTCAACTACATGAACGATCAACACCACCACCCAAGGTATGTTTTTCCATTTTAGAGAGGCTTTACTCCAAGTCATGAGGTAAAGCAACTCTACAAGATGTGAAAACATCAAGATGCTTAAACAAAAAATGGTAACCCCATTTTGAGCTTAAACGATGAGTATGAACTATGATCAAGTGAACTCACTTGACTCCTAAGTCAATATACTCTAACATAGGTGACTTTGTCGCCGACCAATTCTAGATGAAGTTCTCTCGTGTTCTTTTCTGTGCTCTTGCATTTGTCTCTTGCATATTTGTTTCCCCTTTCAAAAAAACTTCATCTAATTCATTGCAAATCATTCAGTTAATTCCTTGCATATCCTTGTGAGATCTTACTTGTCTAGTGAGCTGAGGTGACAAGTGTTTTCTTTGTGATGAAATCGGTTCCACCGGCTTGTCATTTTCGGTCCCACCGAAACCGCTCAGTGCTACCAAAGAATACAACTCGGTGCTACCGATCTCACTACAGGAAAAACTACCTGCCACTTACTTCTGTGATTCTTTTGATCCAGCTCCACTCAATGAATCTTGTCCTCTACCAGCATCACATTTTTTCTTGCTGCTTTGACTTGTGACTCAAGGACCAAACCCATGTGACAACACATCCAGAAAATCCTTCTTGGAAATTGATGTCAAAGGGGGAGAGAGAGATCACATCAAAAGCTTTATCTATAGAGAGAGATCACATCTACTTTATCATATCCCTAGGGGGAGAAAATACTCAAGAGAAGAGTAATCTTCAATGATCCTAGATGCTTGGTGTTCAAGAGGAGAGATGTTACATGTCTTCTAGAGGGTAAAGACATGTTCATATGTGCTTAATTGCTTTAGTCTGATTCTCTATTCCCTATCTTCTCTCAGTATCCCATGCTAGATTCAGGGGGAGCAAGATACTCAGGGAAAGAAGATCCTTAAATTCTTTGCATAACTTTATCTTTGGGGACATGTCTAAATCCAATGTGGTACTTGGTACTCACTCTCTACATGTCATCCCAGTCTTGGTATTCTTGTGGTTTCTTCTCGTTTGCTCTAGCTAGTAGATGCATCTGTGTTATCTAACTTTATTTTCACAGGTTCACTCTATCCTAAGCCAACTCAAGACCACAAGGTAAGTATATGCATCACAATCATGTATATGAGAAACTCTTGCTGATGTACATACTATTTGCAAGAAGGACTCATAAGCATGAAGGTACATCTCCCATAATTCTTTGCTCTGATGCATATAGCCAAGATACATGTAACACATTGCCTACTCTGTCATGCTTATTCATTCACATGCTCCTATATTCCATATTCACATGATTGCATACATGTAGGGGGAGCCTATGCTTGTTACATGTCCTTCCAAAGCTTTACTTGCTATTCTCTTTATCTCTATCTAAAGCTTTGATGTATGTTGTCATCAATTACCAAAAAGGGGGAGATTGAAAGCACAAGTGCTCCCTAGGTGATTTTGGTAATTAATGTCAACATATCTCTTGTTGGACTAACACTTTTATCTAGTATACTTTTAGATAAGTTCAACAATGAAGTGGCATGAACTAAAGGATGTGGAACCCCTTCAAGATGCTAAGGACAAAGGATTGGCTCAAGCTTCAAGCTCAAGACTCTACATTTTATATTTTAGTGATCCAAGATCACATTGAGTCTATAGGAAAAGCCAATACTATCAAGGAGGGATGAGGTGTTGCTTAATGAGTTTCTTGCTTCATAGTGCTTAGTGATATGCTCCAAAACCCTCAACTACTTTCCCACATCCACATATGACCTAAACCTAAAGTCAAACTCGGCCCCACCGATTCTTTCTATCCGGCGCCATCGAGTTCAGATGTCATAGCCACTGCCACAAACCCTAGTCAAATCGGTCTCACCGATAGGGATCTCGGTCTCACCGAGATGGGATTGTAATCTCTCTGTGTATGTCCATTATCAAAATCATTCTTACCGAGTTTGAGTAATCGGTCCTACCGAGATTACAATGCAAACTCTCTGGTTAACTTATTACCAAAATCGGTCCCACCGAGTTTGTGTAATCGGTCACACCGAGTTTGCCTGACCAACTCTCTGGTTAGCTTATTACCAAAATCAGTCTCACCGAGTTTGTGTAATCGGTCTCACCGAGATTACGTTATGCCCTAACCCTAACCATATCGGTCCTACCGAGTTGCATGTCGGCCCCACCGAAAACCCTAACAATCACTAGATTTACTAAATCGGTCTGACCGAGTTTGTTGATTCGGTCCCACCGAGATTGGTAAATTGTGTGTAATGGTTAGATTTTGTGTGGAGGCTATATATACCCCTCCACCTCCTCTTCATTCGTGGAGAGAGCCATCAGAACAAACCTACACTTCCAACTTACCATTTCTGAGAGAGAACCACCTACTCATGTGTTGAGGCCAAGATATTCCATTCCTACCATATGAATCTTGATCTCTAGCCTTCCCCAAGTTGCTTTCCACTCAAATCTTCTGTCCACCAAATCCAAATCCCGTGAGAGAGAGTTGAGTGTTGGGGAGACTATCATTTGAAGCACAAGAGCAAGGAGTTCATCATCAACACACCATTTGTTACTTCTTGGAGAGTGGTGTCTCCTAGATTGGCTAGGTGTCACTTGGGAGCCTCCGACAAGATTGTGGAGTTGAACCAAGGAGTTTGTAAGGGCAAGGAGATCGCCTACTTCGTGAAGATCTACCGCTTGTGAGGAAAGTCCTTCGTGGGCGACGACCATGGTGGGATAGACAAGCTTGCTTCTTTGTGGACCCTTCTTGGGTGGAGCCCTCCATGGACTCGCGCAACTGTTACCCTTCGTGGGTTGAAGTCTCCATCAATGTGGATGTACGATAGCACCACCTATCAGAACCACGGCTCAAAAATCACCGTGTCTCCAAATTGCGTTTGAAATCTCCAAACCCTTCCCTTTACATTCTTGCAAGTTGCATGCTTTATTTTCCGCTGCTCATATACTCTTTGCATGCTTGCTTGAATTGTGTTAAGATTGCTTGACTTGTGCTAAGATTGCTAAAATCTGCCAAAGACTAAAATTGGGAAAATGTTAAGTTTTTATTTGGTCAAGTAGTCTAATCACCCCCCCTCTAGACATACTTCTAGATCCTACACCAGGAAAGGTCTCCGGCGCAAGGTCGTATCGGACTCGTCGTCCGAGGACACCAAGACGCACTCCTCTCGTGAAGACAGGGAGGAGGAAGAAGAAATCCCTCCTCCCCCAACTGGGGGGGGGGG
>NC_041387.1:37857742-37930626 GCF_002162155.2 Triticum dicoccoides | reverse complement strand
GGGGGGGGGGGAGAGGAAGAGGAAGGCCGCCCCACAGGGGGAGGCCAGAACGCTGAAGAAGGGAAAGACATCCCTTTCGGACCACTCCACCACGGCCGCCTACAACAACGAGGAGTGGTTGCCCAGGGACAAGCCCCTGGCGAAGTCGTAAGTATCCGTACTCCATAGTACTTTCAGTGTGTTTAGCTTCATTGCTTCTTACAATGCCGAACACGCGTATGCGGTCCGGCCAAATCCCACGCCGAGGTATCCTCTTCGGAGGAGTCCCTCGACCCATCGGCGATGAACAAGAAGTCACTCCTGACGGGCTCCTCCCTCCGGCCTGCGGACGACACTGAAGTGTTGTCCCATAGGATGCTGGACCAGGGGAAGACAGTTCTGGAGACGCCCCAAGGCGAGATCCCAGCCGTCCGGCACATGGGAGGGAAGACCCCCATGGACTCTAATAACGGTGTCCGCAGTGAATTTGGCCCCCAGCCGAACACGGCTCCGGAACCCCCGGTGGTTCCGAACTCAGGCAGGCAGCCCCTTGCTAAGGAGGGCGAGCCGCCTGTACCAATGACCTCTGTCCATCCAGAGGCATCAGATAACTTTCTGGAAGCGCTTCGCGGCGCTTCCATCGGTGACGAACACCGTACTCTTATGAGTGCGGTGATTGTGAAGGTCCGGTCCACCAAAAGCAGATTGACCGAAGCCTGCGCCAGCCTCCTAATAGGCTTTGAGGTAAGTAACAAAAGTGTAAGAAAATATCACATTATAGACAGTAGCCCCTAATACTCTGTTTGGTGTTCGGAAAGAAAAGCCAATCAGAGGGTCAAATGATATCCGCAGGAGTCTAACAGAAAATGTCTATGTGAATAATCAGGCGTCGCTGCTAGCTGCTGTCGCTCATACTGCGGAGGTCTCCGAACTGAGGCGGGACCTGGAGCGAGCCGAAGGAGAGCTCGACCTCGCGAAGAGGCAGCTCGAGGAGAACAAAGGTACATAATACCCTGTCTGTATACTTATTAGTAATAATTGGTTCACGCTGACGAAAGCATTATGAACTATTGTAGGGGCCACGACTGAGGTGGCAACCCTGAAGAAGGCGTTAGCCGAGGCCAAAGACAAAGCGGCCAAGGAACGCGCCACATGCGAGAAGCATGAGGCCTGGGTCGGCGAGGTGCAGCAAGAGATCTAGGATGCCATCAAGAAGTGTGAATCCTTGGAGCGTGACTCGAAGAATAAAGAGTCCGAGCTTGCCAAGGCCCTCCAGAGTGCACAAGACGCCCGAGCCGAAGCCCAGAGAGCCCTCCAGGAAGTCCAGGAAGCCCAAAAGATTGCGGCGGGTAAGGCATTTGTTATGCAAAGCAAGCATGTGAAGGAAACATTCTTTTTACTTACCCAAATTCGGAGTTCTCGAGGAGCATTTGCGGATTTGCCGCATAGCATACGGACACCGCAGAATTCTACCGAGCCAAAGAAGGGAGCTCGACGGAGAAGTTGTTCTGGTCCCAGTACCTTGGGCTAGAGCATCCGCGGCCCTCGAGCGACCAGCTGAAGCAGTTAGTCGAACTGCACAAGGCGGCCAAACTGGCCATGAAGGACCTTATAGTCCGGCTGTGGCCGGCCAAGCCCCTGCCTAACAGTTACTTCGGACTCTTTAAGCAGCTTGTAAGTGCCTACCCGCGACTTGACGTCATAAAGCAGTCGGTGTGCATTAAGGGTGCGCAGATGGCGTTTGCCCATGCAAAGATGCATTGGGCCAAGATGAATGCCAAGATGTTGATGACTGAGGGACCGCCAGAGGGCAAGGAGCACCGTCGTCCCGAGATGTATTATGATGGAGTCCGGGAGGGAGCCTGCATTGTGGCGGAGCGATGTGCGAAGGATGTAATCTTTGAATGAATACATTCATTTTTGTAATATAAAACAAGTTCGCTATGCAATATGTATTGCATGCTTATTTAAAATTTTACCTTCGTTGCGGCCGCTTATAAAATCTGAGAGTTGGCCAGTCGTCGGCTTCTGCCCCCGTGTAACTAGTACCGGGGTGTTCGGGATAAATCTAAACACTCTTTATCTAAATTTTTGGTCCTTTAAGGAGGTGTTTAGCGTAGCGAACAAAGCAATCGGACTATACAACTTTATCACTCTCACTTAGCCATAGAAGTTCTATAATTTTAAATTTCGGCGTAGCCCCTGGTATTCGGAAGGCCGAACTTGGGGCGCTATACACACCTAAATCGGACAAAGACCAATCCTCGCCCGAAGCGGAAAAAAACTTTAAGGATCTGAAACCTCTCGAACAGCGACCAGCTCTCGCCGTATCATGACAGTCAGTTTTCGGCTTTCTCTACTGAGGTGCTCGTCCGGAAGAACCGGGACACAATCGCAGCAGTTCTCCCTGTGTCAACTTAGCCGATATAGCGGAATGTAAGGCGTCAAAACATGGGAGCCGGGCAAACCCAACTATTGACCCAAGACATGATTCGAAGCTGATGCATATAGTGCTATAAGTTCGGGGTGCCACACTGTCGAAAGTGTTCATACTTTCCTGCCGTGTTATGGGGTACACTGAAGCCCCTGGTGAACTAAGTCATACCAACGTGTACATGTGCAAATTGTAATAAATAAATAGTCAAGGAAAAGGATAAAGAAATCTAATAACAAGCTGACGCTGTACATTATTTTCCATTGTTGTTTGAATAGTACATCGAGGCGTATGTATACAAGTAGTGCGATAAGCAAAATAGGACTATTTATCATGTCCTAACCAAGAGTGAGCTGCGTACGAGTATGTAAAACAGGTATAACGATCATTATAAGAGACCACCTGGGGATTCCCTTGTACGTCAAAGCTCTTTGCCTCGTTGGTGTCTCTGTCCCGTGCTGGGTCTGATAATCGGACTATCAGAAGAGCCTCCAGAAAATAGGGATCTGAAAGAAAGAAAAGGGGTGAAGGTATACGGATCCTAGAGCAGTTGAGCCGCATTGTGGACCGCATTGTCGCCGTGCCTCCGCCTATGCCCATGGTATTTTAAGTGCGTAGTTATGTACGCGTGGCACAAATTTCGCCGCTTGACTGGGATCAGGATGGAGGCCGGATTGCTAGGCGACCTTTGGTCGAGTCAGATGATCTTGTTGCAGAGTACTTCGGACTCGCTTGGCGGTGTCCGCGGGCTTTATTGCCGAATTGGAGGCCTGCCTAAGAAGGCTGCCCTGTACTTTTGCTACGAGGGCCACGGTATGCTCCTCCGTACAGAGGGAGTGCTCTGTGTTTCCATTGACTGTTATAACCCCGCGGGGTCCTGGCGTCTTGAGCTTGAGGTAGGCATAATGTGGCACCGCATTGAATCTGGTGAATGCGGTTCGTCCGAGCAGTGCGTTATAGCCACTGCGGAAGGGGACGATATCGAAGATTAACTCCTCGCTTCGAAAGTTGTCCAGAGATCCGAAGACCACTTCCAGTGTGATTGAGCCCGTGCAACAGGCCTCTACACCTGGTATGACACCTTTAAAGGTGGTTTTGGTGGGTTTGATCCTTGAGGGATCGATGCCCATTTTGCACACTGTATCCTGATAGAGAAGGTTCAGGCTGCTACCACCGTCCATAAGGACTCGTGTAAGGTGGAATCCGTCGATGATGGGGTCGAGGACCAACGCGGCCGAACCGCCATGACGGATACTGGTCGGGTGGTCCCTGTGATCGAAGGTGATCGAGCAAGAGGACCATGGGTTGAACTTTGGGGCGACTGGCTCCATCGCGTAGATATCCCTTAGAGCACGCTTCCACTTCCTCTTGGGAATATGGGTTGCGTATATCATATTTACCATTTTTACTTGGGGAGGGAATTTTTTCTGTCCTCCTGTGTTCGGTAGCTGGGGTTCCTCGTCGTCATCATTGTGCCTCCCCTTTTCCTTATTTTCATTCAACTTGCCGGCCTGCTTAAACACCCAACATTCTCTGTTGGTGTGATTGGCTGGTTTATCTGGGGTGCCGTGAATTTGACATGAGCGATCGAGTATGCGGTCCAAACTGGACAAGCCCGGGTTGTTTCTTTTCAATGCGTTTTTCTACTGACTGGACTTAGAGCCACTGAATCCAGCATTGACGGCCGTGTCTTCGGTGTTGTCGCCATTACTGCGACATTTGTGCCTATTGCATTGGGGCTTGTCGTTGCTATCTCTGGCATCTAAGGTGCCAGGATTTCCCGATATGCTGTTGCTACGAGCCAGCCAGCTGTCCTCGCCCGCACAAAAGCGGGTCATAAGTGTCGTGAGAGCTACCATGGACTTTGGCTTCTCTTGGCCGAGGTGTCGGGAAAGCCACTCGTCACGGATGTTATGCTTAAAGGCCGCTAGGGCTTCGACATTCGGACAATCGACAATTTGGTTCTTTTTAGTTAGGAACCTAGTCTAGAACTTCCTGGCTGACTCTCCGGGCTGTTGGGTTATATGACTTAGATCATCAACATCTGGTGGTCGCACATAGGTGCCCTGGAAGTTATCTAGGAATGCATCTTCCAGGTTCTCCCAACTTCCGATAGAGTTTGCCGGCAAGATATTCAGCCATTGCCGAGCCGGTCTCTTGAGTTTTAGTGGGATATATTTGATGGCGTGTAAATCATCGTTGTGGGCCATGCGAATGTGGAGAAGGAAATCTTCTATCCATACCGCGGGGTCTGTAGTCCCATCGTAGGGCTCGATGTTAACGGGCTTAAACCCTTTTGGGAATTCATGTTCCATAACTTCGTCAGTGAAGCATAGGGGGTGTGCGGCGCCTCTATACCAGCTATATCACCACGCAGCTCGAATGAGTTCGGTCTGTTGTATTCAGCCCGGCCGGATTTATATTTAGTATATACGGTGTGGCGGTCATCCTCATGCTTTGGGGTGCGCCCCTTGATCCGTAGATCGATCTCGACTGTCCTACTTTGTTTTCCAGCTCATCTCGCAGGTCATGCGTGTAGCCCCGGGCCTTCGTGTTTTTATTTGTTTAGCGACGGGGTGCGGGCTGGTGTTCGGGCTGATACGCCGCTTTGTCTCGGCCACGAGGTGGCCGGTTAGCCTCGTCCTGCGCTGGTAGTGTAGGCTCTAGCGCCTCCTCCTCGAATTGAGGTAACAACCTGCGCTTCGGGTAACTTTTGGTTGGGCGCTCGAGTCCGTATTCCTCAGCTGCCAGGACCTCGGTCCATCTACCGGTTAGCAGATCTTGATCAGCTTGAAGCTGCTGCTGTTGTTTCTTCAGGCTATTTGTAGTGGCTATAAGCCGGCGCTTGAAGCGCTCCTGCTCGACGGGGTCCTCAGGCACGATAAATTCTTTGTCATCGAGGCTCACCTCGTCTTCGGAGAGAGGCATATAATTGTCGTCCTCCGGGTCTCCATCCGCTGCCTGTTCTTCAGGGCTAGCTTGCCCATCCACCTGTCCGGCTTGCTCAGTGCTTGGCAGGGCAGGATTGTTTTTGTCTTCGGCATCATCCAGAGTGCTATCGTCTCTTGTGCCGGTATCGCTATTTTTGTTATGGCGGGGCTTAGAGCGGCGCCACTAACGCCGACGCTTAGATTGCTTCTCTAGGGGATTATCCTCCGTTGCCTCGTCGCCCTTGTTTTCTTTAGATGTATCCACCATATATATATATATATATATATATATATATATATATATATATATATATATATATATATATATATATATATATATATATATCATATGATGAGGTGGCTGTCCAGCGCCATGTGCACGGTGGTTCCTGTTCTTCTCCGGTGTCGTAGTCCATACCGTCAATGTCTTCGGAGTCAAAGTCAAGCATGTCGTTTAAGTCATCTACAGCGGCTACTAAGTGGGTGGTGGGTGGGTAACGAATTCCTTCGTCGTCCGCTTCCCAGTTGAGCCAGACATAGTTCGGCAAAGAGTCTCCTGATAGAGAGAGAGAGACTTTAACTAGGTTAGCACGTTGCCCAAGGGCGAGTGCTGAAAGATATCCACGGAGGTAAACTCCATGATCGGTGCCCAGTCCGATTCGATGGGCACGAATGCACGTGGTTTGGAGCCTGTGGCCGGAGATGAGGCCGAGGGTCCGATGACATAGGCCTCACTAGAGGCAAAGTCCGTGTTCAGCTCTATTGCCGATGAGTATGCGGCCTCCGATGCGGGGTCTATCCACCCGTCCCCGGATGGCATGATCTGCTCCGGACTCAGAGCCGGAGCAGCCGTAGACGCGGTCTCATCATGACCGTGCGGTGTACCTGTCATGGGATCAAATCCGTCGAAGATCAAGTCTCCGCGGATGTCGGCAGTGTAGTTTAGGCTTCCAAACCTGACCTGATGGCCAGGGGCATAACTATCAATCTGCTCTAGATGGCCAAGCGAGTTGGCCCACAGTGAGAAGCCGCCGAATACGAAGATCTGTTCGGGGAGAAAAACCTCACCCTGGATCGCATCGTTGTGGATGATCGAAGGAGCCATCAAGCCTTACCATGACGACACATTGGAACTCTCAATGAAAGCACCAATGTCGGTGTCAAAACCGGTTGATCTCGGGTAGGGGGTCCCAAACTATGCGTCTAAGGCTAATGGTAACAGGAGGCGGGGGACACGATGTTTACCTAGGTTCGGCCCTCTCTATGGAGGTAATACCCTACTTCCTGCTTGATTGATCTTGATGATATGAGTATTACAAGAGTTGATCTACCACAAGATCGTAGAGGCTAAACCCTAGAAGCTAGCCTATGATTATGATTGTTCTTGTCCTACGGACTAAACCCTCCGGTTTATATAGACACCAGAGGGGGCTAGGGTTACACAAAGACGGTTACAGAGAAGAAGATCTACACATCCAAATCGCCAAGCTTGCCTTCCACACAAAGGAGAGTCCCACCCGGACACGGGACGAAGTCTTCAATCTTGTATCTTCGTAGTCCAACAGTCCGGCATAAGTATATAGTCCGGCTGTCTGAGGACCCCTTAATCCAGGACTCCCTCAATAGGGAATAACTTTCATTCTCTTTCTATCTTCTGCCGAGATCGGGCTTTGAGTCTTACTCAATTTCAACCTTGCAACACAGGCAAGAACTCTTTCTTTGACTGTTCCATTTTTGAACTACTTCAAAATCTTGTCAAGGTATGTACTCATTGAAAAACTTATCAAGCATTTTGATCTATCTCTATAGATCTTGATGCTCAGTATTTAAGCAGCTTTACCAAGGTTTTTCTTTGAAAAACTCCTTTCAAACACTCCTTTATGCTTTCCAGAAAATTCTACATCATTTCTGATCAACAATATGTCACTCACATATACTTATCAGAAAGGCTGTAGTGCTCCCACTCACTTTCTTGTAAATACAGGCTTCACCGCAAGTCCGTACAAAACTATATGCTTTTATCAACTTATCAAAGCGTATATTCCAACTCCGAGATGCTGGCACCAGTCCATAGATGGATCACTGGAGCTTGCACATTTTGTTAGCACCTTTAGGATTGACAAAACCTTCTTGTTGTATCATATACAACTTCTTCTTTAAGAAATCCATTAAGGAATGCAGTTTTGACATCCATTTGCCAGATTTCATAAAATGTGGCAATTTGCTAACATGATTCGGACAGACTTAAGCCTTGCTAGGAGTGAGGAAATCTCATCGTAGTCAACACCTTGAACTTTGTCAAAAACCTTTTTCGACAAGTCTAGCTTTGTACTCCCTCCGTTCAGAATTACTTGTCTCAGAAATGGATGTATCTAGAACTAAAATACGTCTAGATACATCCATTTCTGCAACAAGTAATTCCGAACGGAGGGAGTAGATAGTAATACTACTATCAGCGTCTGTCTTCCTCTTGAAGATCCATTTATTTTCTATGGCTTGCCGATCATCGGGCAAGTCAACCAAAGTCCACACTTTGTTCTCATACATGGATCCCATCTCAGATTTCTTGGCCTCAAGCCATTTTGCGGAATTTGGGCTCATCATCGCTTCCTCATAGTTCGTAGGTTCGTCATGGTCAAGTAACACGAACTCCAGAATAGGATTACCGTACCACTCTGGTGGGGAATGTACTCTAGTTGACCTATGAGGTTCGGTAGTAACTTGATCCGAAGCTTCATGATCATCATCATTAACTTCCTCATTAATTGGTGTAAGCATCACTTGAACTGATTTCAATGAAGAAATACTTTCCAATTCGGGAGAAGGTACAATTACCTCATCAAGTTCTACCTTCGTCCCACTCACTTCTTTCGAGAGAAACTCCTTCTCCAGAAAGATCCACTCTTAGCAATAAAGATCTTGCCTTCGGATCTGTGATAGAAGGTGTACCCAACAATTTCTTTTGGGTATCCTATGAAGATGCACTTCTCCGATTTGGGTTTGAGCTTATCAGGTTGAAACTTTTTCACATAAGCATCGCAACCCCAAACTTTATGAAACGATAGCTTAGGTTTCTTGCCAAACCATAGTACATACGTTGTTGTCTCAACGGATTTAGATGGTGCCCTATTTAACGTGAATGTAGCTGCCTCTAATGCATAACCCCAAAATGATAGTGATAAATCGGTAAGAGACATCATAGATTGCACTATATCCAATAAAGTATGATTATGACGTTCGTACTCACCATTATGCTGTGGTGTTCTAGGTGGCATGAGTTTGTGAAGCTATTCCACATTGTTTCAAATGAAGACCAAACTCGTAACTCAAATATTCTCCTCCACGATCAGATCGTAGAAACTTTATTTTCTTGTTACGATGATTTTCCACTTCACTCTGAGATTCTTTGAACTTTTCAAATGTTTCGGACTTATGTTTCGTCAAGTAGATATAGCCATATCTGCTCAAATCATCTATGAAGGTCAGAAAATAATGATACTTGCCATGAGCCTCAACACTCATCGGACCACATACATCAATATGTATTATTTCCAATAAGTCAGCTGCTCGCTCCATTATTTCGAAGTCTTAGTCATCTTGCCCATGAGGCATGGTTCGTAAGCGTCAAGTGATTAATAATCAAGTGATTCCAAAAGCCCATCAGCATGGAGTTTCTTCATGCGCTTGACACCAATATGACCTAAATGGCAGTGCCACACAAATGTTGCACTATCATTATCAACTTTGCATCTTTTGGTATCACTATTATGAATATGTGTATCACTACGATCGAGATTCAGTAAACCATTTACATTGGATGTATGACCATAGAAGGTTTTATTCATGTAAACAGAACAACAATTATTCTCTGACTTAAATGAATAACCGTATCGCAATAAACATGATCAAATCATATTCATGCTCAACGCAAACACCAAATAACATTTATTTAGGTCCAACACCAATCCCGAGGGTATAGGAAGTGTGCAATGGTGATCTTATCATCCTTGGAATCACTTCCAACACACATCGTCACTTCGCCCTCAACTAGTTTCTGTTCATTTTGCAACTCCCATTTTGAGTTAATACTCTTTAGTAACTGAACCAGTATCAAATACCGAGAGGTTGCTATAAACACTAGTAAAGTACACATCAATAAGATGTATATCAAATATACCTTTGTTCACTTTGCCATCCTTCTTATCCGCCACGTATCTAGGGGCAGTTCAACTTCCAATGACCATTTCCTTTGTAGTAGAAGCACTCAGTTTCAGGCTTGAGTCTAGCTTTGGGTTTCTTCATGGGAGTGACAACTTGATTGTCATTCTTCTTGAAGTTCCCTTTCTATTCTTTTACCCTTTTTCTTGAAACTAGTGGTCTTGTAAACCATCAACACTTGATGCTCTTTCTTGATTTCTACCTTCGCCAATTTCAACATCACGAAGAGCTCAGGAATACTTTCATCATCCCTTGCATATTATAGTTCATCACGAAGTTCTAGTAACTTGGTGATAGTGACTAGAGAACTTTGTCAATTACTATCTTATCTGGAAGATTAACTCCCACTTGATTCAAGAAATTGTAGTACCCAGACAATCTGAGCACATGCTCACTGGTTGAGCTAGTCTCCTCCATCTTGTAGGCAAAGTACTGTTAGAGGTCTCATACCTCTCGACACGGGCATGAGTATGAAATACCAATTTCAACTCTTGGAACATCTTACATGCTCCGTGGCATTCAAAACATTTTTGAAGTCCCGGTTCTAAGCCGTAAAGCATGGTGCACTAAACTATCAAGTAGTCATCATACTGAGCTTTGCCAAACGTTCATAACATCTGTATCTGCTCCTGCAATAGGTCCGTCACCTAGCGGTGCATCAAGGACATAATTCTTCTATGCAACAATGAGGATAATCCTCAGACCACGGATCAAATCCGCATCATTTCTACTAACATCTTTCAACTTATTTTTCTCTAGGAACATATAAAAAATAAACGGGGAAGCTATGCACGAGCTATTGATCCACAACATAATTTGCAGATACTATCAGGACTAAGTTCATGATAAATTAAAGTTCAATTAATCATATTACTTAAGAACTCCCACTTAGATAGACATCCCTCTAATCATCTAAGTGATCACGTGATCCAAATCAACTAAACCATGTCCGATCATCACGTGAGATGGAGTAGTTTTCAATGGTGAACATCACTATGTTGATCATATCTACTATATGATTCATGCTTGACCTTTCGGTCTCCAGTGTTCCGAGGCCATATCTGCATATGCTAGGCTCGTCAAGTTTAACCCGAGTATTCCGCGTGTGCAAAATTGGCTTGCACCCGTTGTATGTGAACATAGAGCTTATCACACCCGATCATCACGTGGTGTCTCAGCATGAAGAACTGTCTCAATGGTGCATACTCAGGGAGAACACTTATACCTTGAAATTTTAGTAAGGGATCATCTTATAAAGCTACCATCGTACTGAGCAAAATAAGATGCATAAAAGATAAACATCACATGCAATCAAAACATGTGACGTGATATGGCCATGATCATCATGCGCCTTTGATCTCCACCTCCAAAGTACCGTCATGATCTCTATCGTCACCGACACGACACCATGATCTCCATCATCTTGATCTCTATCAATGTGTCATCACATGGTCGTCTTGCCAACCATTGCTCTTGCAACTATTGCTATCGCATAGCAATAAAGTAAAGCAATTATTTGGCGCTTCCATCTTATGCAATAAAGAGACATGCATAAGGCTTCTGCCAGTTGTCGATAACTTCAACAAAACATGATCATCTCATACAACAACTTATATCTCATCACGTCTTGACCATATCACATCACAACAAGCCCTGCAAAAACAAGTTAGACGTCCTCTACTTTGTTGTTGCAAGTTTTACGTGGCTGCTACGGGCTTAGCAAGAACCGTTCTTACCTACACATCAAAAACAACAACGATTTTTCATCAAGTATGTGTTGTTTTAACCTTGAACAAGGACTGGGCGTAGCCACACTTGATTCAACTAAAGTTGGAGAAAATGACACCCGTCAGCCACCTGTGTGCGAAGCACGTCGGTAGAACCAGTCTCGTGTAAGCGTACACGTAATGTCGGTCCGGGCCGCTTCATCCAGCAATACCGCCGAATCAAAGTATGACATGTTGGTAAACAGTATGACTATTATCAACCACAACTCACTTGTGTTCTACTCGTGCATATAACATCTATGCATAAACCTGGCTCTGATACCATTGTTGGGGAACGTAGTAATTTCAAAAAAATCCTACGCACATGCAAGATCATGGTGATGCATAGCAACAAGAGGGGAGAGTGTTGTCCACATACCCTCGTAGACCGTAAGCGGAAGCGTTATGACAACACGGTTGATGTAGTCGTACGTATTCATGATCGACCGATCCTAGTACCAAACGTATGGCACCTCCGCGATCTGCACACGTTCAGCCCGGCGACGTCCCACGAACTCACGATCCAGTAGAGATTTGAGGGAGAGCTTCGTCAGCATGACGGCGTGATGACGGTGATGATGAAGCTACCGGCACAGGGCTTCACCTAAGTACTACGATGATATGACTGAGGTGGATTATGGTGGAGGGGGCACCGCACACGGCTAAGAGATCAATGATCAACTTGTGTGTTCTAGGGTGCCCCCTGCCCCTGTATATAAAGGAGGGAGAGAGGATATAAAGGAGGGAGGGAGGAGGAGGCCGGCCCTCATAGGGTGCGCCCAAAGTGTGGAGTCCTACTAGGACTCCCTAGTCCTAGTAGGATTCCACCTCTCACATGGAGTAGGAAAAGGGGAAGGGAGCAGGAGAAGGAAGGAAGGGGGTGCCCCCCTCCCTAGTCCAATTCGGACCAGTCCATGGGGAGGGGTACGACCACCCTTGAGGCCTTTTCTCTCCTTTCCCGTATGGCACATTATGGCCCAATACAAATTTCCGGAACTCTTCGGTACTCTGAAAAATACCTGAATTACTCGAAACCTTTCCGATGTCTGAATATACCCTTTCAATATATCGATCTTTACGGCATGATCATTTCGAGACTCCTCGTCATGTCCCCGATCTCATACGGGACTCCGAACAAACTTTGGTCATCAAATCACATAACTCATAATATAAATCGTCACCGAACGTTAAGCGTGCGGACCCTACGGGTTCGAGAACTATGTAGACATGACCGAGACACATCACCGGTCAATAACCAATAGCGGAACCTGGATGCTCATATTGGCTCCTACATATTCTATGAAGATCTTTATCGGTCAAACCGCATAACAACATACGTTGTTCCCTTTGTCATAGGTATGTTACTTGCCCGAGATTCGATCATCGGTATCACCATACCTGGTTCAATCTCGTTACCGGCAAGTCTCTTTACTCGTTCCGTAATGCATCATCCCGCAACTATCATTAGTCACATTGCTTGCAAGGCTTATAGTGATGTGCATTACCGAGAGGGCCCAGTGATACCTCTCCGACAATCGGAGTGACAAATCCTAATCTCGATCTATGCCAACTCAACAAGTACCATCAGAGACACCTGTAGAGCACCTTTATAATCACCCAGTTATGTTGTGACGTTTGGTAGCACACAAAGTGTTCCTCCGGTATTCGGGAGTTGCATAATCTCATACTCATAGGAACATGTATAAGTCATGAAGAAAGCAATAGCAATATACTAAATGATCAAGTGCTAAGCTAACAGAATGGGTCAAGTCAATCACATCATTCTCCAATGATGTGATCATGTTAATCAAATGAAAACTCATGTCTATGGCTAGGAAACATAACCATATTTGATTCAACGAGCTAGTCAAGTAGAGGCATAGTAGTGACACTCTGTTTGTCTATGTATTCACACATGTACTAAGTTTCCGGTTAATACAACTCTAGCATGAATAATAAACATTTATCATGATATAAGGAAATATAAATAACAACTTTATTATTGCCTCTAGGGCATATTTCCTTCACATGGCCTCCATGGCGGAAGAGGGGCAGGAGCCCCTCCGAGATTAGATCTCCCTCTCAGTTTCTTCTATTTCGCGTTCCTCAGATCTGGCCCTTCATGGTTTCTTAAATTACCCGAGATCCGTAACTCCGATTGCACTGAAATTTTTACACGATTTTTCTCCATAAATTATCTTTCTTTCGCCATAAGAAGGGCCCCAACCAGCTTACGAGGAGGGCATAAGACACTTGGGCGTGCCTAGCACCCCCTGGCGCGCCCTAGTGTATCTTGGGGCCCATGGACCCCCGTTTACATTGATTCCACCTTCCAAAATTCACAAATATTCCAAAATAATTCTTCATAAATTTTTATTGCATTTGGACTTCATTTGATATGGATATTCTGCGAAACAAAAAACATGCAACAAATAGGAACTGGCACTCGGCACTGGATCAATTTGTTAGTCCAAATAAATCATATAAAATGTTGCCAAAAGTGTATAAAGTTGTAGAATATTGGTATGAAACAATAAAAAATTATAGATACGATAGGGGACATATCAGCATCCACAAGCTTAATTCCTACTTGTCCTCGAGTAGGTAAATGATAAAAAGGATAATTTTTGATGTGGAATGCTACCTAGCATAAACTTGATCATATATCTAATCATGACATGAATATTAAGACATACGTGATTCAAAGCAACAGTCTATAATTTGACATAAATACATCAATACTCAGGCATCCCAACAAACAATCATGTCTTTCAAAATATCAACACTAAAGAAAGCTATCCCTACAATATCATATAGTCTTCTTAACACATAGTATTTATCATGCACAACCCCGATGACAAGCCGAGCAATTGGTTCATACTTTTTAACGTGCTTCAGCTTTTTCAACCCTCATGCAATACATGAGCGCAAGTCATGGATATAGCACTACGGGTGGAATAGAGTATGATGATAGGGGTAAATATAGAGAAGACAAGAAAGTCCCACATCGATGTGGCTAACCAACGAGCTATGGGGATGCCCATCAATTGATATCAATGCGAGGAGTAGGGATTGTCATGCAACTAATGCACTAAGAGCTATAAGTGTATGAAAGCTCAATATGAAACTAAGTGGGTGTGCATCTAATCCTATAATGAAAAATTCCCACTAGTATATGAAAGTGACAACATAGGAGACTCTCCATATGAAAAACATGGTGCTACTTTGAAGCACAAGTGTGGAACTAGCATGCCCCTTCTCTCTTTATTTCTTTTTTCTTTTTTTCCTTTCCCCCCTTTTTCTTCTTTTTTATATTTTCTCTCTCTCATTGTCCAGAGTCTCATCCCGACTTGTGGGGGAATCATAGTCTCCATCATCCTTTCCTCACTGGGACAATGCTCTAATAATGAAATTTGATGATCATCACACTTCTATTTACTTATAACTCAAAAGAAATAAAAATTACAACTCGATACCTATAACAAAGTATGACTCTATATGAATGCCTCTGGCAGTGTACCAGGATGTGCAATGATCTAGCATAACAATGATATCAAAAAACGGATAAGCCATGGAAATATCATGATAGCTATCTTATGATCATGCAAAGCAATATGCAATGAATGCTCAAGTCATCAAAACGGAAGCGATGGAAGTTGCATGGCAATACATCTCGGAATGGCTATCGAAAGGCCATAATAGGTAGGTATGGTGGCTGTTTTGAGGAAGATTTAATAAGGCTTATGTGTGATAGACTGTATCATATCACGGGGTTTGGATGCACCTGCAAAGTTTGCACCACATCTCGATGTGAGAAATGGCAATGCTCGGTACCGCAGAGGCTAGCAAATTGCAAAAAGGTAAGAGTGCGTATAATCCATGGACTCACATTAGTCATAAAGAACTCATATACTTATTGCAAAAGTTTATTAGCCCTCGAAGCAAAGTACTACTACGCATGTACCTAGGGGGGTTGATTGGTAGGAAAAGACCATCGCTCGTCCCCGACCGCCACTCGTAAGGAAGAAAATCAATAATAAATCATGCTCCAATTCATAGCATAACGAGAGATTATACATGCATGCTTCGGGAATCACAAACCTTAACACCAATATTCTTAATAACCACAACCGTTTACTAGTACCTGCCACATATTCTATCTCTATATCGCAAAACTATTGCAAGGAATCAAACATATCATATTCCGTGATCCACAAGTTTTATGTAGGATTTTATGACTAACCATGCATGCAAATGACCAATTCCTTTTGACACTCTAGGTAGATATAAGTGAAGCATGAGAGTTTAATTCTTTCTACAAAATACCATGCTCTAATAAATATAAGTGAAGCAAAAGAGCATTCTTCAAATAACGGTTTTCTATGTGAAGATAAATATGCAATCCAAACTTCAAATGATATAAGTGAAGCACACGAAGCATTCTATAAAGCCACACTCAAAAGATATAAGTGAAGTGCAATGAGTATCCTATAAATCAACCATGTACTATCCCATACTAGCACGGTGCAAAAAGAAGAGTTAAAACTAAGCGCAAAAGACGCTCCAAGATTTACGCATATCACGTGAATGAAACAAAGACAGAAACATACCGATACTTGTTGAAGAAAGATGGATGCCTTCCGGGGCATCCCCAAGCTTAGACGCTTGAGTCTCCTTGAATATTTACTTGGGGTTCCTTGGCATCCCCAAGCTTGAGTTCTTGCCTCTCCTCCTTCTCCTCATATCGAGACCTCCTCAATCTTTGATCACTTCATCCACACAAAACTCAACAGAAAGCTCGGTAAGATCCGTTAGTATAATAAAGCAAATCACTACTCTAAGTACTGTTGCAAACCAATTAATATTTTGTTTTTTAATTGTATATATTGTAATATAACTTTTCCATGGCTTATACCACCTATAAAAATCGATAGTTTCATCAAAACAAGCAAAATAATGCATCAAAAACAGAATCTGTCTTAAACAGGACAGTGTGCAGTAATCTGAACATTCACCATACTTCTGGTACTCCAAAAATTCTAAAAAATTAGGATAGAATAAACAATTTGTATATCAAGACTGTGCAAAAAGTTTTAGAAACTTTCAACATTCCAGTAAAAAATGTAAAATCACGCACTACAGCCAAAGTTTCTGTTTTTGCACCACACATACCAACAAGCAATCTACTCATCCTAAAGGCAAATCTAGGAACATTATTTTTGTAATACTATGGAATTGTATAAGGGGATAATTATTTTTGTGAGATCTTCATGAAAAATTCTATATTGTTTCCATGAGCATGAACACAAGTGTTCAAGGTCGACCCTCACTTCTCCAATGCATAACTTCCAACTGCTTCCCTTTTGTGAAAAAGTTTTCAAGTTCCCTCTACATTTTTTTGTTTTTAAACTTTATAAAAGCACTAACAGAAATAAATGACTCTCTAAAACTTCTAGGTTGTCTCCCTGGCAGCGCTTTTTTAAAGCCATTAAACTAGGCATAAAGTGCTCAAGTAATGAATCCACCCGGATCCCAAGGTATATCAAAGCCAATTTTAATTAACAATGATTTGGAATTTAGTAATGAGCACAAAGCAACATATATCATGCAATGACGAATTCTAACTATCTTCCTATGCATCGTCATGTCATACAAGAACAATTCATGCACATCAAGTAAAGGCCAATACATAGCATAAGCAGTTTCTTGCAATTTTTTCATGTTGAAAACATACAGAGGCGGAGATTTAGTTCCTCTCTCATAATAATTGCAAGTAGGAGCAGCAAGCACATGCATATTATATTCATCAAAATCATCATGTGCAACGGTAAAAGGCAACCCATCAATGTAATCCTTAATAAGAGCAAACTTCTCTGATATAGTGTAGCTTGGAGAATTCAAAAAGATAATAGGACTATCATGTGTGGGTGCAATAGCAACAACTTCATTCTTAACAAAAGGAACTATAGCAAGTTCATCTCCATAAGCATAATTCATATTGGAATCATGGCCACAAGCATAGCAAGCATCAAGTTCATTAAAAAGGGATATCTCAAATGAATTAACGGGATCATAGCAATTGTCATAGCATTCATCCTTCGGTAGGACATTAAACAATGTATGAGTTGAAGATTTACTCTCATTAGTAGGTGGGCACGGGTAGCTAATCCGCTCTTCCTCCTTTTGTTCTTCACTCTCCTCATCATCTTTTTCATCTAATGAGCTCACAGTTTCATCAATTCCTTCTTCCATAGACTCCTGCAAAATGTTAGTCTCTTCTTGGACAGCGGAGAAGTACTCAATATATTCTTTAACATAAGCATTGGAAGCTAGTTTTCATAGCAATATTTAAGTATGGCAAAATTTTCAGATTTGTAAAGAGTAGCATCATACTTTTCAATCAAAGAAGAAATTGCATAAGCACCCTTAAAAGCAACAAATTCTTCAATTTGTTCAACATCATAGTAATTATAAACACCCTTGGCATAAGCAGATACGATTTCATTATCCTTAAACTCACATTGGAAAGGAAGGTGTTTTTAGGGTCCTCGGAACAACAAGTAAAATCATGTATTTCACATAAATTCAAAGCATAGCAATACAAACTATTAATATGATGCCATAAAAGTTTCCCTTTTTGAGATAAGCGGTGTCGCACATAAGAAGCATGCTCATTTAGTGATTTTCCCTCAACTAAGCTAGTTGGGTTTTCAGCACGAGCACAAATGGATCAAAGATGATCCAAGTAGAAAGCTTCGGTAGTTGATGTCTACTACACAACCTTCTTCTTGTAGACGTTGTTGGGCCTGCAAGTGCACAGGTTTATAGGACAGTAGCAAATTTCCCTCAAGTGGATGACCTAAGGTTTATCAATCCGTAGGAGGCGTAGGATGAAGATGGTCTCTCTCAAACAACCCTGCAACCAAATAACAAAGAGTCTCTTGTGTCCCCAACACACCCAATACAATGGTAATTTGTATAGGTGCACTAGTTCGGCGAATAGATGGTGATACAAGTGAAAAATAGATGGTAGATAAAGGTATTTGTAATCTGAAATTATAAAAACAGCAAGGTAGCAATCGATAAAAGTGAGCATAAATGGTATTGCAATGATAGGAAACAAGGCCTAGGGTTCATACTTTCACTAGTGCAAGTTCTCTCAACAATAATAACATAGATAGATCATATAACAATCCCTCAACATGCAATAAAGAGTCACTCCAAAGCCACTAATAGCGGAGAACAAACAAAGAGATTATGGTAGGGTACGAAACCACCTCAAAGTTATCCTTTCTGTTCTATCTATTCAAGAGTTCGTAGTAAAATAACATGAAGCTATTCTTTCCGCTCAATCCATCATAGAGTTCATACTAGAATAACACCTTAAGACACAAATCAACCAAAACCCTAATGTCACCTAGATACTCCATTGTCACCTCAAGTATCCGTGGGCATGATTATACGATAAGCATCACACAATCTCAGATTCATCTATTCAACCAACACAAAGTACTTCAAAGAGTGCCCCAAAGTTTCTACCGGAGAGTCAAGAACGTGTGCCAACTCCTATGCATAGGTTCATGGGCGGAACCCACAAGCTGGTCACCAAAACATACATCAAGTGGCACATGATATCCCATTGTCACCACAGATAAGCACGGCAAGACATACATCAAGTGTTCTCATAAAAGACTCAATCCGATAAGATAACTTCAAAGGGAAAACTCAATTCATCACAAGAGAGTAGAGGGGGGGAAACATTGTAAGATCCAACTACAATAGTAAAGCTCAGGATACATCAAGATCGTGCCATAGAGGGAACATGAGAGAGAACACGATAGAGAGAGATCAAACACATAGCTACTGGTACATACCCTCAGCCTCGAGGGTGAACTACTCCCTTCTCGTCATGGATAGCGTCGGGATGATGAAGATGGCCACCGTTGAAGGATCCCCTCCGGCAGGGTGCCGGGAAGGGCTCCCGAGAGGTTTCTGGTGGCTACAGAGGCTTGCGGCGGCGGAACTCCCGATCTATCTTGATATTCAATGGTTTTAGGGTACGTAGGCTTATATAGGCGAAAGAAGTCGGTCGGGAGGTGCTCGAGGGGCCCACGAGACAGGGGGCACGCCCAGTAGGGGGGGCGCCCTACTATCTCCTAGCCTCCTCGAGGGTCTTCTGACGTGAACTCCAAGTCTCCTGGGTGATATTCTTCCAAAAAATCACGTTGTCGAAGGTTTCATTCCGTTTGGACTCCGTTTGATATTCCTTTTCTTCGAAATACTGAAACAGGCAATAAAACAACAATATGGGCTGGGCCTCCGGTTAATAGGTTAGTCCCAAAAGTAATATAAAAGTGTATAATAAAGCTCATAATCATTCAAAACAGATAATAAAATAGCATGAATGCTTCATAAATTATAGATACGTTGGAGACGTATCAGCATCCCCAAGCTTAATTCCTGCTCGTCCTCGAGTAGGTAAATGATAAATAAAGAATTTATGAAGTGTGAATGCTAGAGGTGCACAAGTTTGATCAATGATAATTTCAATCACCTTTACTAGCATCAATATATGTCATAACAGTAGTTCATCTCATAAAACTTTTCATAGTCAAGTAACAAGCTATTCACATGTTAAAGCATAGATCATAAGCTTTCTTGAAAGCTAGCAAACTTCATTCTTAGTCATCAAACAATTGCAATTCATCTTATTTTCAGGAAGGGTCTATGTCAGAGCTTTGATTTAGCAAACTCCACATACTCAACTATCATATAGTCTTCTACAATTGCTAACACTCACACAATACTAATGGGTCCAAAGTTTTAATTGAACACATAGAAAGATAGGGGCTTATAGTGTTGCCTTCAAACGTATTCACCTTTGGGTGATGTCAACAATAATAGTTCATGCTAACTTACATCCGATTGGATATATATATCAGGATCACCCCAACACAAAGTGATTGCCAAAGGATAAAATGAAAAAGGGAATGGTGAAGATCACCTTGACTCTTGCATAAAGTAAAAGACATAAGGTAAAAGAAGGCCCTTCACAGAGGGAAGCAGAGGTTGTCATGCACTTTTAGGGTTGGATACACAAAATCTTAATGCGAAAGAACGTCACTTTATATTGCTTGTATATGGACCTTTATTATGCAGTTCGTCGCTTTTATTGCTTCCATAACAAGATCGTACAAAGCTTATTTTCTCTGCACTAATAAGTCATGCATATTTAGAGAGCAATTTTTATTGCTTGCACCGATGACAACTTACTTGAAGGATCTTACTCAATCCATAGGTAGGTATGGTGTACTCTCATGGCAAAAACTGGGTTTAAGGATATTTGGAAGCACAAGTAGTATCTCTACTTGGTGCAAGGAATTTTGGCTATCATGAGGGGGAAAGGCAAACTCAACATGTTTGAATGATCCATGACAATATACTTTAACTGAGATGTGAGAAAACATAACCCATTACATTGTCTTCCTTGTCCAACATCAACTCTTTAGCATGTCATACTTAATGAGTGCTCACAATTATAAAAGATGCCTAGGATAGTATATTTATATGTGAAATCTCTCTTCCTTCAATATTCTTTCATGAATTGTTCAAATGACCAATACAATGCTTGCTAACCTTCAATAATTTTACAACCTCTACTTCTTAGATGTGAAGTCATTACTCCCCATGGGATAAGCAAATGAGACATATATAATTTCAGATTTATGACATTCAACTCATTCAACCATTTACTCATAGGATATAACTGAAGCACAAGAGTAAATGAAAAACTACTCCAAAAAGATATAAGTGAAGATCGATGAGTAGCTAAATAATTATGCAACTATGTGAAGACTCTCTCTTATTTAAGAATTTCAGATCTTGGTATTGTATTCAAACAGAAAGCAAAGCAAAACAAAATGACACTACAAGGATAGCACAACTCATGTGAAGAAGCAAAAACTTAGGCTCAACCGATACTAACCGATAGTTGTTGAAGAAGAAAGGTGGGATGACTACGGGGCATCCCCAAGCTTAGATGCTTGAGACTTATTGAAATATTATCTTGGGGTACCTTGGGCATCCCGAAGCTTGAACTTTTTTGTCTCCTTAATTCCTTTCATGTCACGGTTTCTCTTTTTATCAAAAGCTTCATTCACAACAAACTCAACAAAAACTCGTGAGATAGGTTAGTATAAACCAATGCAAAACCTTATAATTTTCTACTATAACAAATCACTAAGATTATTATTCAACATTGCATACTAAATGCCTCTGCATATTTAATACTCCAATCCTCAAATAGAATCAAGCAAACATATGCAAACAATGCAACCATAACAGCAATCTGCCAAAACAGTGCAGTCTGTAAAGAATGCAAGAGTATCAATACTTCCCTAACTCCAAAAATTATGAGAGAAAATTCCCACTGTAATAAATTTATCAGAGATTAATATGCAAATAGATTCAACATTATACCATTCTCTGACTTTTCTAGGGAATTTTTGCAACAGCGGTAAACTTTCTGTTTTCAAACAGCAACATGTATACTAGCAAAATAAGCATGGCAAAGGCTATCCTTGACATTTTTATTGAAAATAAAGATGCAAAACATTATTCTAAATAACAGAAAGCAAATACTAAAAAGAAAATGACGCTCCAAGAAAAAAATATCATGTGGTGAATAAAAATATAGCTCCAAGTAAAGTTACCGATGAACAAAGACGAATGAGGGGATACCTTCTGGGGCATCCCCAAGCTTAGTTGCTTGGTTGTCCTTGAATATTACCTTGGGGTGCCTTGGGCATCCCCAAGCTTAGGCTCTTTCCACTCCTTATTCCATAGTCCATCGAATCTTTACCCAAAACTTGAAAACTTCAACCACACAAAACTCAAACAAAACTCGTAAGCTCCGCTAGTATAAGAAAATAAAACCACCACTTAGGTACTGTAATGAACTCATTATAAATTCATATTGGTGTAATATCTACTTTATTCTAACTTCTCTATGGTTCATACCCTTACATACTAGCCATAGATTCACCAAAATAAGCAAACAACACAATGAAAACAGAATCTGTCAAAAACAGAACAGTCTGTAGTAATCTGTATCAAACGTATACTTATGGAATCCCAAAAATTATGAAATAAATTGGTGGACCTGAGGAAATTGTCTATTAATCATATGCAAAAATAATCAACCTAAAATCACTCTCCAGTAAAAAATGGTAGCTATTCTCATGAGCGCTAAAGTTTCTGTTTTTTACAGCAAGATCATAAAGACTTCACCCAAGTATTCCCAAAGGTTCTACTTGGCACTTTATTGAAACAAAAGCTATAAAACATGATTAATACAGTAGCATAATCATGTGGACACACAAAAACAGTAAGGATAAATATTGGGTTGTCTCCCAACAAGCGCTTTTCTTTAATGCCTTTTCTAGCTAGGCATGATGATGGCAATGATGCTCACATAAAAGATAAGAACTGAAACATAAAGAGAGCATCATGAAGAATATGACTAGCACATTTAAGTCTAACCCACTTCCTATGCATAGGGATTTTGTGAGCAAACAACTTATGGGAACAATGATCAACTAGCATAGGAAGATAAAACAAGCATAGCTTCAAGAATTTCAACACATAGAGCGGAAACTTGATATTATTGCAATTCCTACAAGCATATGTTCCTCTCTCATAATAATTTTCAGTAGCATCATGAATGAATTTAACAATATAACCAGCACATAAAGCATTCTTTTCATGATCTACAGGCATAGAGAATTTACTACTCTCCACATAAGCAAATTTTTTCTCATGAATAGTAGTGGGAGCAAACTCAAAAAAATAATTATCATGTGAGGCATAATCCAATTGAAAACTAAAATCATGATGACAAGTTTCATGGTTATAATTATTCTTAATAGCATACAAGTCATCACAATAATCATCATAGGTAGCAACTTTGTTCTCATAATCAATTGGAACCTCTTCCAAAAAAGTGGAATCATCACTAAATAAAGTTGACACTCTTCCAAATCCACTTTCATATTCATCACAATAAGATTCAATATCCTCCAAAATGGTGGGATCAATACTACCTAAAGTTAACACTCTTCCAAACCCACTTTCATCAATATAATCATCATAAATAGGAGGCATGCTTTCATCATAATAAATATTCTCATCAAAACTTGGGGGACAAAAAAATATCATCTTCATCAAACATAGCATCCCCAAGCTTGTGGCTTTGCATATCATTAGCATCATGGGTATTCAAGGAATTCATACTAACAACATTGCAATAATGCTCATCATACAAAGATTTAGTACCAAACATTTTATAGACTTCTTCTTCTAGCACTTGAGCACAATTTTCCTTTCCATCATTCTCACGAAAGATATTAAAAAGATGAAGCGTATGAGACAAACTCAAATCCATTTTTTGTAATTTTCTTTTATAAACTAAACTAGTGATAAAACAAGAAACAAAAAGATTCGATTGCAAGATCTAAAGATATACCTTCAAGCACTCACCTCCCCGGCAACGACGCCAGAAAAGAGCTTAGTTGACGGGGTATGAGTGTCGCTTACCTAGCCTCCCCGGCAACAGCGCGAGAAAAGAGCTTGCTGTCTACTACACAACCTTCTTCTTGTAGACGTTGTTGGGCCTGCAAGTGCACAGGTTTATAGGACAGTAGCAAATTTCCCTCAAGTGGATGACCTAAGGTTTATCAATCCGTAGGAGGCGTAGGATGAAGATGGTCTCTCTCAAACAACCCTGCAACCAAATAACAAAGAGTCTCTTGTGTCCCCAACACACCCAATACAATGGTAATTTGTATAGGTCCACTAGTTCGGCGAACAGATGGTGATACAAGTGCAAAATAGATGGTAGATAAAGGTATTTGTAATCTGAAATTATAAAAACAGCAAGGTAGCAAGCGATAAAAGTGAGCGTAAATGGTATTGCAATGATAGGAAACAAGGCCTAGGGTTCATACTTTCACTAGTGCAAGTTCTCTCAACAATAATAACATAGATAGATCATATAACAATCCCTCAACATGCAATAAAGAGTCACTCCAAAGCCACTAATAGCGGAGAACAAACGAAGAGATTATGGTAGGGTACGAAACCACCTCAAAGTTATCCTTTCTGTTCTATCTATTCAAGAGTTCGTAGTAAAATAACATGAAGCTATTCTTTCCGCTCAATACATCATAGAGTTCATACTAGAATAACACCTTAAGACACAAATCAACCAAAACCCTAATGTCACCTAGATACTCCATTGTCACCTCAAGTATCCGTGGGCATGATTATACGATAAGCATCACACAATCTCAGATTCATCTATTCAACCAACACAAAGTACTTCAAAGATTGCCCCAAAGTTTCTACCGGAGAGTCAAGAACGTGTGCCAACCCCTATGCATAGGTTCATGGGTGGAACCCGCAAGTTAGTCACCAAAACATACATCAAGTGGCACATGACATCCCATTGTCACCACAGATAAGCACGGCAAGACATACATCAAGTGTTCTCATAAAAGACTCAATCCGATAAGATAACTTCAAAGGGAAAACTCAATTCATCATAAGAGAGTAGAGGGGGAGAAACATCATAAGATCCAACTACAATAGCAAAGCTCGGGATACATCAAGATCGTGCCATAGAGGGAACACGAGAGAGAACACGATAGAGAGAGATCAAACACATAGCTACTGGTACATACCCTCAGCCTCGAGGGTGAACTACTCCCTTCTCGTCATGGATAGCGCCGGGATGATGAAGATGGCCACCGGTGAAGGATCCCCCCTCCAGCAGGGTGCCAGGAAGGGCTCCCGCGAGGTTTTTGGTGGCTACAGAGGCTTGCGGCGGCGGAACTCCCGATCTATCTTGATATTCGATGGTTTTAGGGTACGTAGGCTTATATAGGCGAAAGAAATCGGTCGGGAGGTGCTCGAGGGGCCCACGAGATAGGGGGCACGCCCAGTAGGGGAGGGGCGCTGAGGGAGTCCTGGACTAGGGGGTGTCCGGATAGCCGAACTATCATCATCGGGCGGACTCCAAGACTATGAAGATACAAGATTGAAGACTCCGTCCCGTGTCCGGATGGGACTTTCCTTGGCGTGGAAGGCAAGCTTGGCGATACGGATATGTAGATCTCCTACCATTGTAACCGACTCTATGTAACCCTAGCCCTCTCTGGTGTCTATATAAACCGGATGGCTTTAGTCCGTAGGACACAACAACAATTACAACAATCATACCATAGGCTAGCTTCTAGGGTTTATCCTCCTTGATCTCGTGGTAGATCTACTCTTGTAATACCCACATAATCAATATCAATCAAGAAGGACGTAGGGTTTTACCTCCATCAAGAGGGCCCGAACCTGGGTAAAACATCATGTCCCTTGTCTCCTGTTACCATCCGCCTAGACGCACAGTTCGGGACCCCCTACCCGAGATCCGCCGGTTTTGACACCGACATTGGTGCTTTCATTGAGAGTTCCTCTGTGTCGTCGTCGGTAGGCTCGATGGCTCCTTCGATCATCAACAACGACGCGGTCCAGGGTGAGACTTTTCTCCCCGGACAGATCTTCGTATTCGGCGGCTCCGCACTGTGGGCCAATTCGGTTGGCCATCTGGAGCAGATCGAAAGCTACGCCCCTGGCCGTCAGGTCAGATTTGGAAGTCTTAACTTCACGGCTGACATCCGCGGAGACTTGATCTTCGACGGATTTGAGCCACAGCCTAGCGCGCCGCACTGTCATGATGGGCATGACTTAGCTCTGCTGCCGGACAGTGCCCTGGAGGCCGCACACGAACCCGCTCCGACCCTCGATTCGGAGCCGGCTACGCAGATCGAGGACGGATGGTTAGACACCGCCTCGGGGGCTGCAACCTCTGCAGCGATAGAGCTGGATACTAACTTCGTCCCTTCTGAAGCTCGTGACTCCAAGGTGCCGGACTCCTTGTCGGACTCCGAACCTCTCGCGCCCCCTCCAATCGAATCCGACCGGGCGCCGATCATGGAGTTCGCGACCGCGGACATCTTTCAACACTCACCTTTTGGCGACATTCTGAGTTCTCTAAAATATCTCTCGTTATCAGGAGAGCCCTGGCCGGACTGCGGTCAGGACGGTTGGGATGCGGACGACGAAGAAATTCAAAGCCCACCCACCACCCACTTTGTAGCCACTGTCGACGATCTAACCGACATGCCAGACTACGCCTCCGAAGACATCGACGGTATGGACGAGGACGCTGGAGACGACCAAGAACCAGCACCTAGTGGGCACTAGAAAGCCACCTCAACTCGTGACATATACATGGTGGACACACCAAAAGGAAGCGATAACGAGGAACAATGGGATGCGGCGAAGGGCAATTCCCCCGAAAAACAACCAAAACGGCGACGCAAGCGCTGCCCGAAGTCTCGCCTCGATAACAACAGCGCCCATAATGACCCAGCCGTAGAGCAGGGCAAACCAGTGGACGACGAACATGCAACGAAGCAACCACCCAAACAAGATGAATCGGATAATCAACCCATCCTCGGCGAAAACAACAGTCCAGACGATCTCACGCCGGACACATCACTGGAGCATAAGAACCTTCACAAAAGGCTCGTCGCCACCGCAAGAAGTTTGAAGAAGCAGAAACGGAAGCTCAATACAGCGGAAGACGTACTCAGAATGAGGTGGAGCAAAGTACTCAAAACCGCAGACAAATACGGCAATAGTTACCAAGCAAAGAGCTACCCGAAGTGCAAGCTGCTACCCGAATTCGACGAGGAGGCCGTAGAGCCACCACAATCAAAAAACAAAGAGGCCGCCTGGCCGGATAGACGACCAGATGACAGGCCAAGAGCGGCAAGCGGCGCCGCACACAAGCCAGCACATGACGCACATAAAGATGCTCGCCAAAAGGATGGCCCGGTCAGGTCCATTTACGGGCCAAAAAAGAGGGCCCCAGGAAGCAACACAACATGCCGAGTGCTCGCAGGTAATGGCACACCCAAAACAGGGGCGCCGCACACCCACTATGTTTCATCGGTGAGGTGCTAGATCATGAATTTCCAGCGGGATTCAAGCCCGTAAATATAGAAGCATACGACGGAACCACAGACCCTGGAGTCTGGATTGAGGATTACATCCTACACATACATATGGCTAGAGGAGACGATCTCCATGCCATAAAATATCTACCCCTCAAGCTCAAAGGGCCAGCTCGGCATTGGCTTAAAAGCCTCCCAGAAAATACCATTGGAAGTTGGGAAGAGCTCGAGGACGCGTTTAGAGCAAATTTTCAGGGGACTTATGTCTGCCCTCCGGATGCAGACGATTTAAGTCACATAACTCAACAACCCGGAGAGTCAGCGTGCAAATTCTGGAACAGGTTCCTCACTAAAAAGAACCAAATAGTCGACTGTCCGGATGCCGAAGCCTTAGCGGCTTTTAAACATAATGTTCGAGACGAATGGCTCGCCAGACACTTCGGCCAGGAAAAGCCAAGAACAATGGCCGCGCTAACGAGCCTCATGACCCGCTTTTGTGCGGGAGAAGATAGCTGGCTGGCACGATGCAGCACCAGCAACCCAAGTACATCTGAGGTCAGAGATGGAAATGGGAAATCACGACGCAGAAAAGATCAGCGCCGGAATAAAGAAAATGGCCCAAAGAACACGGCGGTCAATGCCGGATTCAAAAGCTCTCGGCCGAACAACAAAACACTGCCTCCTAAGGACAACAGTGACGAGCTATCCTAAACAAAATTTTGGATCGGACATGTCAAATCCACAGTACCCCCGGGAAACCTGCAAACCACACCCACCGAGATTGTTGGGTCTTCAAGCAGTCCGGCCGACTCAACGCCGAACACAAGGGGCTCGACACACCAAGCGGAGACGATGACGAATCCCACAAGCAGCAGACCGGAGTACAGAAGACTTTCCCACTAGAGGTCAAAACAGTGAACTCACTTCATGTGATAAATTGTGCTGAAGCGATATAAACCTGTTATACCAGGATACCATCCGCGGAATGGGGATAGACCCTACCAAAATCCGCCACAGCAACACTTCCTTCAAGGAAGCAACAGCAGGCCCATATGCCAAGTGTACAGGCTCTGTACTACCAAAAGTTGTGTTTGGTTCACCCGACAACTTCCGTCGCGAAAAGCTAACCCTCCATATCGCCCCATTCAAAAGTGGCCATCAAGCACTACTGGGACGCGAAGCTTTCACCCGCTTTAATGCAAAACCGCATTACGCGTATCTTACACTAAAACGCCCGATCCACGAGGCATAATCTTATCAAAAGGAAACTCCAAGTGTCCCTTGACCACGAAAAATGTGAGACTGCCTTAACAGCCACACATCAACCTTTTTGATCAAAGCCCCTAAAAACAGGTCATTTAGACCTCGGACACGGTTAGACGAGTCCGGCTTAGATAAACAAGGGGCTTCCTAGCCGCATACAAGGGGTTGCACGTATAAACAATGAGAACCAATAAAACTCAGTTTTATCCATCTCCCAAATTATACTCTGTTTTAAATACATTTTTTGCACGATGTTTTTCCCAAACTAAGTTCTTCTCTTTTACAGATGAACCATGTGCTACACCCATCCAGGATACAGCACAACGGAGACACAGGCGCAGACGTGCAGCAGGGACCCGTTGCAAGGAATCTTTTCAGATTAAGACCCTGCGTAAACCTTTCTTACTGTCTCTTGTTGATACTCATCCCCCGGTTCCCCACAATAACCAAGGTGGAGGCTGGCATTTTGGCATCGGCCGCGTCAGAAGTTCCCGCTTGCACCTGGACAATAGGGGCTTAGGGCATTGTTCTGCCCATTATCATAAAGTCCGAATACCTTAGGGAGTGTTCGGCGTCTCGAGTTAGGCCTTATATGCATCAGCTCCGAATCATGTCTTTGGTCAAATGTTGGGTTTGCCCGGCTCCTGTGTTTTGCTGCCTTACGTTCCGCATCATCGGCTAATGCGGCACCAGGAGAACTACTGCGATTGTGCCCCGGTTCGGCCGGGCGAGCACCTCAGTAGAGAAAGCCGAAAACTGATTGTCATGATATAGCGAGAGACTGGTCAACCACTTGATCGACTATCGGAATGTTTAGAATTCCTCCGCTTTGACAAAGGGCCGCTTCCCGGTCAGGCACACACGCGCCCCGAGTTCGAAGATCGCGGTGCCTCTAGGGGCTATATCGTAGCCCCACCATCGAGCTCCTATGGCTAAGTGAAAGTGATAAAGCATTATAGTCCGGTTGCCTAGTTTACTATGCTATCACCTCCTTCAAAGGACCAAGACGTTGGATTAAGTGTGAAAATGCGCCTTTTTTTGCAAACACCCCCGCACTATGCGCGTGGGGGCTGAAGCCAAAGACTGCCATCTTTCAGGTTACAAATATATGTACATAAACGGCCGCACAGGGGATATTTCAATACTTGAACGCACAAGTATAAAAAGTCGATGCATTATACATATGATCTCACAAATCATACACGTCATTTGAACATGACATTTTTCGAGCACTGCGACTCTATTACACGAGCGCCCTGCAGGACTTCCTCAAAATAGTGCTCGGTGGGTAATCGGCTCTCGTCCGAATCCCGGGATGCAACATCGGTGGCATTCATCTCCGCCCAGTATGTCTTAACACGGGCAAGAGCCAGCCATCCATGCACCCTCTATGCAGGCCGACCGTTTCATCGCCTTGATATGCGGTACCGCCCCAAGGAATTGCTGCAATAAACCAAAGTAACTCTTCGGCTTGGGCCTTTCCGGCCACAGATGAGCGACCACATCTGTCATGGCTAGTCCGGACAATCTATTCAGCTCAGCCCACTCAGCTAACTGATCGGTCAACGGCAGTGGACGCTATGGACTTTGGAATTGAGACCAAAACAGCTCTTCCATTTCATGATCCTTCTGACTTCGGAAGTGCCGAACCGTGTCCGCCGCACTCACCGCCAAATCCAGATAAGGATTCTCCGCACTCCACAGCTGACCCAACTGAGCATACTTCAGATCCGTGAATTTCCTACGCAACAGAAAGGGCTTTCCAGCCACAACATCTCCGGCCTGACACAGTTCCTCCTTTATAGCCCGCATTGCAGAACGGGCATCCTTGGCTTCGGTGGTGGCCTTCTTCAGGCCCTCTTGCTCCACTTGGCGTTCTCTCTCAAGAACCTCGTAGCGGTCGGTAGCATCTTTTAATTTCACGGCCATTATGGCCATTTCCTCCCTGCTTCGGCAGTGAGCAGCCTTCTCGGCTTTTAGCTCCTCCGCTGCCTTCAAGGCAGCCGCGTCACTCTTTCTGGCTTGGTCCTTGGCCCGAGCAAGCTCCGCCCGAAGGTCTTCCATAGCAGCGGCGCCATCTGCATCAAGCATACATGTTGTAAGGAGTGGGCATCAGCTCCCTTACCAGGTGACCACGGAGAAGCAACCTACCTTGTGACTCGTCAAGTCGTTTATTGACCAGCGCGATGTCCGCATCCGCAACGTCTAGTTGCCGCTTTAGTTCGGCAACTCCATTAGTCCGGCTGGCCACCGGACTATCAGCCACCTGCATAGGAAAGGCGAGAATTAATAAATGAGATTATGATCCTCGGCATGCTGTCGCTTTCGACAACATACCGAGTCTCAGGGGCTACTATCTACACAGGGCGCACTTTATGTGTAAAAACTGTCAAAAGGTACGTCATTTTTACGTACCTCAAACCCCGCCAGCAAACTTCTAACGGCATCATGCAACCCGCCCTCGGCGGATGAAAATCTTTCAATCACCATACTCATCAATGTACGGTGACCTTCTGAGATAGGCGCCCTCTCGAGCAAATCCTCCAGCTCCCCCGGCCGTACACCAGTTGGTGCCGAACTCTCCGGTCCCGCCGGACTTGGAGAGACCCTCCGCGATGATACTTCAGGGTCGCCCGCCCCACCTGATGGCGCGGCAGATGGAGGCGTCTCGCTCTCCATCATCTCCGGACGAAGGTCCCCCGAAGACGAGCTCTGCTGAGAAGGACGGAGATCCGAACTACAAGATGAAAACTTCGGTTATCCTCAGAAGCAAAAATAGGGATGTCTCTTATTACAAAACTCCCCTTTTTCTACTTACGGCTTGCTGGAGGGCTGATTCCTTAGGGGAGATAGTGCGGCCAGGGTTCCCCCTGGTGTAGGACCCTTGGGTGAATATTTCTTCCCCCGCTTTGAGGCCTTAGCCTCTAGATCTTTGGAAGCGGTCCTCTTCTCCCCCTAGAAGGAGGGATTCTCGATCCCCCCTTTCTCGAAAGCCTCCTTAATAGAGGCGGTAGTTTCTCTGTTTTCCCCTTCGCCCTCCTCTGGAGGTGCAACCTCCAGCATCTTGACCAGCACCGAATCTGGCGCGGTCTCCGGGAGGGGGGCCGGACACCATATCAGTTTTGCTTGTGCTATCCACTCCTATTCAAAGGACGACTGGTTAAAAGGCAAGTCCAAGAATATGCAGACAAACGGTATGTCCGGACATAGGGCTACTTACCTGAGCATCCGGGCGATTGCAGCTTAGGCCGGCTTCCTTGGTCAATGCCGGACACACTTCTTGTGATCCGAAGAACAATTTGTACATCTCCACGGGTGTCGTACCCATGAAGTGTTGGAGAGCTCGTGGCCCCTCTGGATTGAATTCCCACAGGCGGAGGGGGCGGCGTTTGCAGGGCAGAAGACGCCGAACCAGCATAACCTGCATCACTACGACCAGATTGATCTCCCTCTCTTGGAGGTCTCGAATCCGGCCCTGCAATAGGGGTACGTCCTTTGACGGCCCCCAGTTAAGCCCTTTGTTGACCCATGACATCAGCCGATGTGGAGGTCCTGAGCGAAAGATGGGCGGCGGCCTCTGCCTGCTGCCCCTGGGAGCGGTAATATAGAACCACTCCTGTTGCCACAAACCGAGTTCCTCCTGGAAAGAGCCTTCGGGCCATGGAGCATCGGCCCTCTTGCTTATAACCGCCCCGCCGCACTCTGCCTGACGCCCCCCGATCATCTTCGGCTCCACGTTGAAGGTTTTGAGCCACAAACCAAAGTGAGGGGTAGTGCGGAGGAAGGCTTCGCAGACGACAATGAATGATGAGATGTGGAGGATGGACTCCGGAGCCAAATCGTGGAATTCCAACCCATAGTAAAACATGAGCCCCCTCACGAAGGGATCCATCGGGAAGCCTAAACCCCGACGGAGGTGAGATACGAACACGACGCTCTCGCCAGGCTCGGGAGTAGGGATGACTTGCCCTTGGGCAGGCAGCCTATGCGAAATCTCGTAGGTTAAGTACCTGGCTTCTCTCAGCTTTAGCACGTCCTCCTCCATGATGGAGGAGGGCATCCACCGGCCCTGCAAGTCAGAGCCGGACATTGTCGAAGTTCCGAAGCGCTCGAATCTGGAGCCCTGAGTGTTGGAGCTCGAGGCAAGGGGCGGATTCGATTGAGGATTAAAGAAAGGAAACGAGCCTTGGTCTCATTATAAAGAGGGATAATACCAAGAGCTGTCCCCGTAACCGTTTGGAACTCGCCTTCGATGGAGGAGGTGTGGCAACGGGCGTGGTGGGGTTACCCACGTCCGTATTGATGAGAATCCCGGAATAAGGGGGACACGATCTCTGCTTCGACAAGACGTGCCAAGGAAACCGCTTCGCTAAACGCGCTGAGGCGGTACAATAAAAACGATTCAAGTAAAGGCTTGGCAGTGGTGTGACATCACGCCACCAAATACGTCAGCAGATTGAACTTGTGTAAATATTATTCTCTCTACGGTGGTATGTGGAACTTATTTTACAGAGCCGGACACTATCCTGGTGTTCACAATCTTCTACAAACTATTCGGAGAAGGAAGCCGACTTGCAATGCCGAAGACAATATGCGCGCCGGACTCGTCGTCATTGAAGCCTGGTTCAGGGGCTACTGAGGGAGTCCTGGACTAGGGGGTGTCCGGATAGCCGAACTATCATCATCGGCCGGACTCCAAGACTATGAAGATACAAGATTGAAGACTCTGTCCCGTGTCCAGATGGGACTTTCCTTGGCGTGGAAGGCAAGCTTGGCGATACGGATATGTAGATCTCCTACCATTGTAACCGACTCTATGTAACCCTAGCCCTCTCCGGTGTCTATATAAACCGGATGGCTTTAGTCCGTAGGACACAACAACAATTACAACAATCATACCATAGGCTAGCTTCTAGGGTTTAGCCTCCTTGATCTCGTGGTAGATCTACTCTTGTAATACCCACATCATCAATATCAATCAAGCAGGACATAGGGTTTTACCTCCATCAAGAGGGCCCGAACCTGGGTAAAACATCGTGTCCCTTTTCTCCTGTTACCATTCGCCGAGACGCACAGTTCGGGACCCCCTACCCGAGATCCGCCAGTTTTGACACCGATAGGCGTGCCCTCCTATCTCCTGGCCTCCTCGAGGGTCTTCTAACGTGAACTCCAAGTCTCCTGGGTGATATTCTTCCAAAAAATCACGTTGCCGAAGGTTTCATTCCGTTTGGACTCCGTTTGATATTCCTTTTCTTCGAAATACCGAAACAAGCAATAAAACAGCAATATGGGCTGGGCCTCCGGTAAATAGGTTAGTCCCAAAAGTAATATAAAAGTGTATAATAAAGCCCATAATCATTCAAAATAGATAATAAAATAGCATGAATGCTTCATAAATTATAGATACGTTGGAGACGTATCAGTAGTATGATAGATTTTGGGTGGTACTTCAACCATTGGTTTCTTTTAATGCATGACAGTGGGAGAGGCTCCCACTGACTTTGTATTACTCACAAGGAACCAGTTACGCCTATCCAACTGACTTTGTATTACTCACAAGGAACCAGTAACATCATTACAAGTGGGTTGTAAGGCCCCCTGGCCATGTGTGATCCACCAAAACAGTGGCTACAAGCTTTGAATGTATGTTTCTAGGGAGGGACGCAGGCCCTCCTTAGAATTGTGAACTAACAAAGCCAAAAGCTCTTTGAATCTAGCCAGCCATGAGCCAAACGAGTGTGGAATCCCCCTGAAGTGAATATTGTTTCTCTCTTTCCACAGATTCCAAGCAGCCAACAAGAAAATATCCATAAACAATGGCAGGTGCCAACTGTCTTTGCCAGCATGTATCATGGATAGCCTATTCCCAGAACTTGTCCAGAGCACGCCAACCTTGTCCCAGCAATGTCGGCTAAACGGACAGTTGAAGAAAAGGTGCTCGACCGTTTCCTCAGGAGGGTTTTGACAAAACATGCACGTGTAGTTGTTCCCAGCCACAGCAAAGTGCCGATGCTTGAGCATATTCCTGGTGTTCAGCCGATCGACCATCAGCAACCAGCCAAACATTTTAAACTTGATAGGACTCTTGGCCTTCCAGAGCCAACCAAAGGCCACATCAGCAACCGTGTCCCTGAAACAGTGTTCATAATATCTCTTGGAGGAGAAAGGCCCACGAAGGTTGCAGACCCATGAGTCATGGCAATCACCGTCCAGTGGGACATGCATGGACCCCTGTTGGATTTCTCTGATTTCCTCTCTAGCTTGCATGGAGAGAGGCAGGTGAAATATCAAACTTGGGTCAGAGGCAGTGAGAATATTAACCACTGGTTCGTCTTCATTCAGACAGAAAGAGAAGGCTCTGGGGTAGACCTCCATCAGAGGTGTATCACGATCATCGAACCATGCGTCTTTCAAGAACATGGAGGAGGAACCATTACCCAGAGTGACCTTGGTAATCCCACGAAAATCATCACTGAGCTGCATAACGTCACGCCACCAGAAAGAACCCAACGGTTCCACTGCATGTGGAATTCTGTCAGAGTAGTATGTGTCCCAGATCAAATTCTCCCAGGGGACATCGTGGTGGTTGTAGAATTTAAACAAATGTTTCAGAAGGAGGGCAACATTTCGGGTTTTGATATCAATGACACCAAGCCCCCCTTTGCATTTGGGTCTGCAAACCAATTCCCATGCAGCGAGGGAATAGTTTTTGACGCCATCAGCGGAGTTCTTCGCCCATAGACAATACCTGCGTAGCTTGTCGAGGTGCTCAACAACTTTGGGGTGCAGCTTGATCGTGCACATGGCGTAGATCAACATGGAGGTGACTGCCGAATTGACCAAGGTTAGCTTTGCCCCAGAAGACATTAACGCAAGAGCCGTTGAGAGCTTCTTTTCCACCCCATGTACCAACGGCATGAGATCAAGCAGCGTCGGTCTCATCGTGCCCATGGGGAGACCAAGGTACGTGAAGGGCATAGAGCCAATCGAGCAACCAAAAATGTGAGCCAGATCAAGTGCGCGTTGTTCATCAAGGTTGATGGGTATAAGCATGGACTTGTGAAAGTTGATCTTCAGGCCAACAAATGCAGCATAATCCTCTAGGATAGCTTTCATGCGAGCAGCTTAGTCAGGGCAGGCAGGCATCACCAGAATGGTATCGTCAGCGTACTGCACCACCGGATAGTCCCCGTCGCGGTTGCATGGGATGGGTAGATCAATCAATCCACGAGCAAAAGCATCATTGACCGCGGCTTGGAGAAGATCGACGGCGAGGACAAAAATCAGAGGAGAGAGGGGGTCCCCCGGCGCACCCCGCATTTGCATTTGAAATTTCTGCCTGGAACCCCATTGAGTAAGACCGAGGACACACCAGAACCAAAGATACAGTCCATCCAACCCAGCAACTTGTCTCAAAACCCATATGCTTCATGATCTCCATCATCGGGGCATGTTCTATGGTGTCAAAGGCTTTGGCAACGTCCAATTTGAGCAACATAATCTCACGCGACGACCTCTGACACTGGTGGACATATTCAAACGACCAAGCAAGGCAATCTTGAATAGTTCTCCCCTTAATGAAACCATATTGGTTTCTATGGACGATCCTCAAGATAACCTTCTGCAACCGGTTGGCCAATATTTTGGTGATGATTTTCTGACAGCAATTTAGCAGGGTAATTGGCCTATAGTCATTGGCAGTTTCAGGTGACGATGTTTTAGGAATCAAGGTAATGAAACCCTCACTGATGCTGGCAATATCAAGGTTTCAACCTTTGGTTTAGCGGGTACAACTAATTTTTGTGGTATTTTGCGTTTCCTACCCATAACTAAAGATAGAAAACAAGGACACAAAATTAAAACTACTTAGTGATAAAGCAAACAAGCACACACAAGAATATTCACCCCACGATGTTGTTCCCCGGCAATGGCGCCAGAAAAAGGTCTTGATAACCCACAAGTATAGGGGATCGTTTGTAGCCTTCTTCGATAAATAAGAGTGTCGAACCCAGCGAGGAGCTAAAGGTAGCACAAATATTCCCTCAAATTCTATCGACCACCGATACAACTCTACGCACACTTGACATTTGCTTTACCTAAAACAAGTATGAAACTATTTTGCATGAATAAAACTATGAGTACTTTGCGAGAATAAAACTATGGATAAATTGCAAGATGGTAAAAGTGGATAGCTTTTGTCAACAAGAAAGTCATTTGTCCCTAGGCAATCGATAACAAGTACCGGTAATCATTCTTGCATTTCCATATGAGGGAGAGGCATGAGCTAATATACTTTATCTACTTGGATCATATGCACTTATGATTGGACCCCTAGCAAGCATCCGCAACTACTAAATATCATTAAGGTCGTGAAACCCAACCATAGCATTAACTATTAAGTCCTCTTTATCCCATACACCATAACCCACTTATCCGCGTTTAGGCTGCTGTCATCCCCTGCAACACTGACAATAAGCAAACCATGAACATATTGCAACACCCTACAGCGGGGTCCCCTCACGTTTGCACGAGACAGAGGGCACCGTAGGACAACACCATAAATAAGATATACAATCATACCAACCAAGATCACGATTAACCCATAGGACAAAACGGATCTCCTCAAACATCATAGGATAGCGAAATATCATTGGGAAATACTATATGGAGTTGAGCACCATGTTTAAGTAGAGATTATAGCAGGGAGAAGAGATGTTACACCGCTGCATGGAGGGGGAGAAAGTTGGTGTTGACGGTAGCAAGATTGTTGATGTAGATCGTCATCACGATCCTTGCCTCGGCGGCGTCATCGGGAGAGAGCCCCCCTCCTTCTTCTTCTTCCTTGGCCTCTCCCCTCCCCTAGATGGGAGGAGAGTTCCCCGTCTGGTCCATGGCCTCCATGGCGGTAGAGGGGCAGGAGCCCCTCCGATATTGGATCTCCCTCTCTGTTCTCTTCTATTTCGCGTTCCTCAGATCTGGCCCTTCATGGTTTCTTAATTCCTGGAGATCTATAACTCCGATTGCGCTGAAATTTTTACATGATTTTTCTCCATAAATTATCTTTCTTGCACCAGAAGAAGGGCCCCAACCGCCTTACGAGGAGGGCATAAGACACCTGGGCGCGCCTGGCACCCCTTGGCGTGCCCTGGTGTATCTTAGGGCCCATGGACCCTCGTCTACGTTGATTCCACCTCCAAAAATTCACAAATATTCCAATATAATTCTTCATAAATATTTATTACATTTGGACTTCGTTTGATATGTATTTTCTGTGAAACAAAAAACATGCAACAAATAGGAACTGACACTGGGCAATGGATCAATATATTAGTCCAAATAAATCATATAAATTATTGCTAAAAGTGTATAAGAGTTGTATAATGTTGGCATGAAACAATCAAAAATTATAGATACGACGGAGACCTATCACTTCTTCGGGAACCTCTACTGGGAGGGCCACTTCCAAGGACAATAAGTAAGAGGAGGAATAGAATTTCCTCGTGAAGCTCATCAACCCCTACTTCCTCTCCGTATAGGCTCAACCCAGGTCTACCATGGAGGAGGATAACTGCATACCAGGGACTAGCACGTCTCCAATGTATCTATATTTTTTGATTGTTCCATGCTGTTAGATTATCAATCTTGGATGTTTTATAATCATTTTATATCATTTTTTGGTAGTAACCTATTGACATAGTGCCACGTGCTAGTTGTTGTGTTTTGCATGTTTTTTACATCGTAGGAAATCAATACCAAAAAGAGTCCAAACGCAGCAAAACTTTTTGGAGATTTCTTTTGGACCAGAAGACATCCAGTTTGCCGAAGAAGCGCCTGAGGGTGCTCCGAGGGGAGCACAACCCACCAGGGCGCCCCTGGGGGCCCAGGCACGCCTAGGTGGGTTGTGCCCACCTCGGGTGCCCCCTAAACCAACTCTTTGCTCTATAAATACCCCAATATTCTAGAAACCCTAGGGGAGTCGATGAAAATCGATTCCAGCTGTCGCAGAGTCTCGAACCACCAGATCCAATCTAGACACCATCACGGAGGGGTTCACCACTTCCATTGGTGCCTCTCCGATGATGCGTGAGTAGTTCTTTGTAGACCTTCAGGTCCGTAGTTAGTAGCTAGATGGCTTCCTCTCTCTCGTTTGATTCTCAATACAATGGTCTCTTGGAGATCCATATGATGTAACTCTTTTTGCGGTGTGTTTGTTGGGATCAGATGAACTTTGAGTTTATGATCAGATCTATCTTTCTATATCCATTAAAGTTATTTGAGTTTCTTTGATCTCTTATATGCATGATTGCCTATAGCCTCGTATTTCTTGTCCGATATTTGGGTTTTGTTTGGCCAACTTGATCTATTTATCTTGCAATGGGAAGAGGTGCTTTGTAGTGGGTTTGATCTTATGGTGCTTGATCCCAGTGACAGAAGGGGAACCGACACGTATGTATCATTGCTACTAAGGATAAAACAATGGGGTCTATTTCTACATCAATACATCTTGTCTACATCATGTCATCGTTCTTATTGCATTACTCTGTTTCTCCATGAACTTAATACACTAGATGCATGCTGGATAGCGATCGATGTGTGGAGTGATAGTAGTAGATGCAGGCAGGAGTCGGCCTACTAATCTTGGACGTGACGCCTATGTAATGATCATTACATGGATATCGTCATGATTATTTAAAGTTCTATCAATTGCGCAACAGTAATTTGTTTACCCACCGTTTGCTATTTTTCTCGAGAGAAGCCACTAGTGAAACCTATGGCCCCCGGGTCTCTTTATCATATTATTTGCCTTTGCGGTCTATTTTCCTTTACTTTTATTTTCAAATATATTAAACCAAAAATACCTTGCTGCAATTTATTATTATTTATTTTATTTGGCGTTCGACCTATCAATCTACTACAATTTATTCACGTCTGTTTGGCCATCTTGGGGGGGCCGCTACCCGAAAGGGATTGACAACCCCTTTTACATGTCGAGTTGCGAGTATTTGTTATTTGTGTGCTGGTGTTTTTTACGTTGTGTTGCTTGGTTCTCCTATTGGTTCAATAACCTTGGTCTCATAACTGAGGGAAATACCTACCGCCGATGTGATGCATCATCCCTTCCTCTTTGGGAAAATACCGACGTAGCTTCAAGCCGCATCAAAAGGAATTTCTAGCGCCGTTGCCGGGGAGGATCTTCAACATATACCGGGTTCCTAATCACAAATCTCATCTCCTCACAATTTACATTATTTTCCATTTGCCTCTCATTTTCCTCTCCCCCACTTCGCAAAAATTTGCCGTTTTATTTGCCCTCTTTTTTGTTCGCCATTTTCTTGCCGGATCTATTTTTGTGTGCAATCTTGCTTGCCGTTATTATCGTCATGGATAGTTCTTCCTCTATTGCATGCACTCTCGAGAACGAGGTTCTCAACTTTAAACAAAGGGGAGGAGAAAATTCAAAAGATGCTTGGTATAGAATTTGCAATGCCCATAATAGATCTATTCGCAAGCAATCTACACTTGTTCTTCTTTGTTGCTTTTATGTGGGCATCACCACTTGGTATAGATTCGTCCTTGATATGATTACCGGTGGAAATTTCTTGATGTGTCCCTTTCTTGATGCTTTAATGCTATGGGAAATTTAGTGGGCTCTCCACCTCTTATGATTAATGAAACAACTTTGACTCTTGAGCATGTTATGGAAAGATTGGATGCCATTGAAAAGAAAATGCTTACTGAAGAGCATATTGAAAACTTAGATAAAAAGATGCATAATTTTGCTACTAAAATTGGGTCAAAAGCGGGAGAAGTTTTTAAGTTGTTAAAAGAAAAGGGAACTGTAATTCATGAAAGAATTGAAGAAAGTCCGTCTCGGATTGATAAACTGGAAGAAATCTTTAGTAATTTGAGAAGGCTTTTGCTTCCGCTAAAACTATTGAAAAAACTCCTGTAAAGATTGGCATGACTACTCAAGCTACTAAGAGCAAGGGTGCAACTTCTAGTAACAACAGTAAAGAGGATCTTAAGATGATTAGTATCCACCCAGATTTTGTTGAAGTTATAAGAGATCCCTTTGGCAAGAATGAATTCTTTCAATTTGTTCCTAGGAGCATTGTCATTGAAAATCTTTATGCTAAATCTTTGAAGAATTCTAAGTGTTTGATTGAAGAGTTGGACAAGATGACAAAACTTAGATCCTTTGCTTTATGCCTAGCTAGGGGCGTAAAACTATAGCGCTTGTTGGGAGGCAACCCAATGAATAAAATTTATTTTTGCTTTTTGCTTTCTGTTCTCGAGAGTTTGCACAATTATGCTACTGTTATGATTGTGTTTTTTGTGTTTTTATTAGTGTTTGTGCCAAGTAAAGCCTTTATGATCTTCTTGGGTGATAGTTGTTTGATCTTGCTGAAAAACAGAAACTTTTGCACTTACGAAAATAATTATCATTTTTAACCACAGCGTGATAAAATGCCAATTCTTTTTCAAGAAGATTAATATAAAAAGTGCTCAGGTTTTCCTATTTTCTCAAGATTTTTGGAGTTTCAGAAGTATTCAAATTTCCAGATTACTACAGACTGTTCTGTTTTTGATAGATTCTGTTTTCTTTACGTTGTGTGCTTGTTTTGATGATTCTATGATTTTCTTTGATGAGTTTTTGCCATAGAAAAGTTGAAATACAGTAGATATAATTCAAGAACAAAATATTAATTAGTTTGCTACAGTACCTATAGTAGTGATTTGCTTTCTTATACTAACGGATCTCACGAAGGTTTTGTAGGAGTTTTGTGTGATTGAAGTTTTCAAGTTTTGGGTTATCTTACAATGGATGAAGGAATGAGGAGTAAGAAGAGCCTAAGCTTGGGGATGCCCCGGCATCCCAAGATATTATCCAAAAGAGAGCAAGCAACTAAGTTTGGGGATGCCCCGAGTGGCATCCCCTCTTTCTTCTAACGACCATCGGTATTTCACTCGAAGCTATATTTTTATTCATCACATACTATGTGTTTTGCTTGGAGCGTCTTGTATGATATGAGTCTTTGCTTGTTTTATTTTGTGTTTTTAGTCTTGATTCCTTGCTGGACACACCTATTTGAGAGAGCCAAAATTATGTCATGACTTGTTAGAATTGCTCTCTATGCTTCACTTAAATTTTTATGAGCTATGGACTTGCTCTAGTGCTTCACTTGCATTTTTTTAGCTCGGTGTGCTTTAGTATTTTTGAAGAAATGCTCTCTTGCTTCACTTAGATTTATTTGAGAGTTAGTAAAATTTTCAAGAAATTCTCTCTTGCTTCACTTAAATTAATTTGAGAGAAAGAAAGTTTATGCTCATGATCTTCACTTATATTTGTATGAGCTTGTCAAAAGCAACACATGAAAATTAGTTCCAAAGTGATAGATATCCAAGAAGGATATAATAAAAACTTTCATGAAGATCATTGGACAAAATAAACTTGATTCTTAGTAATAGTTTTGAGATATGATGATGTGATATGTGAGTCATCTTGATAAGTAATTATGCTTTAGTAAGAATATTGGTGTTAAGGTTTGTGATTCCCTATGCAAGCACGAAAGTCTATGCAATGAAATTATATCCTACTTGTGGTGCATTATTTGGTGTTAATTATGCTTAATGCTCGCTTATGAGATTATTCGTTTCTTCGTTGGTCGCTTCTCAATCTTTTGCTAGCCTTCATTTTGCACTAGGTATGATCACTACTTGTGCATCCAAAACCCTTTAAACCAGTTTTGCCACATGAGTCCACTATATCTACCTATATGTGGTATTCTTTTGCCGTTCTAAGCAAATTTGTATGTGCCATCTCTAATTTTCAAAATAAATTCCTCTTTTGTGTGCTCGTACCGCTCGCGAGGCGGTGAGGGGTGGCTAATATTTTCCATGCTAGATGTGTTATTCTCACGATGAGTGTTTATCACTTGTCATTGCACGAGAGTAAGGCAAAGGTATTAGGGATGCGCAGTCCCGAAATGAAAAATAAATTTACTTTATGTTGTCAAATAATAAATTCCTTGGAAAGTGTTGGTATGGAAGGCACCCGTGGATACGGTTAGCCATGGAAACTGAAAGTATGGTGGAAAAAGGAATAAACTTTAATTTCTGTTTGGGAACCGCCTATGAGATATCTAGCATGGAAAGTGTTGGGAACCCTAAGTCGTTTTCGTTGGTGGGAAAGGCACACCTCCCAAAATGTTTTTACCTCTAAGTTTTTCACTTTGAGCTCTGGCACCTCTACAACTCCCTACTTCCTTCCGTGAAGGGCCTTCCTTTTACTTTATGCAATTTTTAATTTTCAATTTGAGTCTCCATCTTATCTTATAAGCACCAACTAGGGGGCACTATGATCGTACTTGAGCATTGGGTGTAGTTAATATGCGAGTGTGTTTCATGAATGGATCAATGATTGAGCATGATGGGCTAGGGATAGCTTATTTTAGCGTTGATATTTTGAAAGACATGGTTGCTTGTTGATATGCCTGAGTATTTAAGTTATCATGTCAAAACTGGACTATTGCTTTGAACAATATAAAAGTCCAAATGTCCATGCTATAAAGAAAAGTATATGAGATGACATGTTAGGCAGCATTCCACATCAAAAATTCAGTTTTTATCATTTACCTACTCGAGGATGCGCAGGAATTAAGCTTGGAGATGCTTGATACGTCTCCAACATATCTATAATTTTTTATTGTTCCATGCTTTTATATTATCAATCTTGGAAGTTTTATAATCATTTTATATCATTTTTTGGTACTAACCTATTGACATAGTGCCAAGTGCCAGTTGCTGTTTTTTTTGCATGTTTTTTACATCGCAGGAAATCAATACCAAACGGAGTCCAAACGCAGCGAAACTTTTTGGAGATTTTTTTGGACCAGAAGACATCCAGTGGGCCAAAGAAGCACCTAGGGGGTGCTCAGAGGGGAGCACAACCCACCAGGGCGCGCCTGGGGGCCCAGGTGCACCCAGGTGGGTTGTGTCCACCTCGGGTGCCCCCTGAACCAACTCTTTGCTCTATGAATACCCTAATATTCCCGAAACCCTAAACAATCATTGGCAGCCTGGCCAATGGTTTGTAAACCAAAAGATAAAGTGGGCATGGAGATCATCAACCTTGCAATTCAGAATAAGGCCTTGCTCACTAAACATTTACACAAGTTTTATAATAAGGCTGATATACCCTGGGTCTCTCTCATTTGGGACACTTATTACAATGGAGTGGTCCCTCATGCAACTGTCCAGTGTGGATCTTCATGGTGAAGGGACATCATGAAGTTAAATGATGTTTATAGAGCCCATTCTATTATCACAATCAATGATGGAAATAGCTCTCTGTTTTGGCATGATACATGGAGCTTAGGTGCAAGCCATCTGCCAATTAAGGAGAAATTTCCAAGACTCTTCTCCTTTCCTCTTGATGATAAGATATTTGTCGGGGATTTTATTGAGGACTTTGATATTGCCACATATTTTAAATTGCCCCTCTCTCATGAAGCAATGGATGAGTTGGTTTCTCTCAATTCTGCTTTATCTGACTTGCAAAGAAGGCCCAATGAACCTGACTCCTGGTCATGGACACCTGGAAAAGGCCCCTACTCTGCCAAGAGTTATTATACACCGTCTCATGCACATTTACCTGATGATGATCCCTATAAATGGATATGGAAGAGCAGGTGCATTATGAAAATCAAGGTTTTTGCATGGTTGATGCTGAATGATAGGCTCAACACGAGAGACATGCTTCTGAGAAGGCATTGGAGAACTGAGGAGGATGACAATCTATGCCCCATGTGTGTGGCTCAATTACATGAGGACAGGGATCATCTCTTTTTCAAGTCTACCTTCAGCAACAGAGTTTGGAATTATCTGCAAATTACCTGGTATGCAGGGTTAATTCCTAGAGAGTGCATTTTGGCTGCCAAGAGAAGTTTTTAGCATCCTTTCTTCTTTGAGGTGGTTTATCTTGCTGCTTGGAGCATCTGGACCACGAGGAATGATAGGATCTTTAGACATATCAGGCCAACCTTTGGCGGCTGGAAAGCCAAGTTTATTTATGACATTACCCTGCACTCTCATAGGATGAAGGCTTTGATCAATCCTCTTCTTCTCTAGTGGATCAATGCTCTGCCTTGATTCTGTGGCATCTCCTTTTGTACATTTGTATCTATTTGTTGTACATTCATAGGTAGGTTTTTTGTTCCCATAGATAGACTTAGCTAGTTTTCTTTTGATGTAAAGACTTGGGCTTGCTTTAATGAAAGGTTGTGGGGCTTTTGCCTCACAGTGTTCAGTTAAAAAAATCCAGAAACCCTAGGGGAGTCGACAAAATCAATTCCAGCCACCGTAGAGTCCAGAACCACCAGATCCAATCTAGACACCATCACAGAGGGGTTCACCACTTCCATTGGTGCCTCTCTGATGATGCATGAGTAGTTCTTTGTAGACCTTCAGGTCCGTAGTTAGTAGCTAGATGGCTTCCTCTCTCTCGTTTGATTCTCAATACAATGGTCTCTTGGAGATCCATATTATGTAACTCTTTTTGCGGTGTGTTTGTTGGGATCGGATGAACTTTGAGTTTATGATCGGATCTATCTTTTTATATCCATGAAAGTTATTTGAGTTTCTTTGATCTCTTATATGCATGATTACTTATAGCCTCGTATTTCTTCTCCGATATTTGGGTTTTGTTTGGCCAACTTGATCTATTTATCTTGAAATGGGAAGAGGTGCTTTGTAGTGGGTTCGATCTTACGGTGCTTGATCCCAGTGACAGAAGGGGAACCGACACGTATGTATCATTGCTACTAAGGATAAAACGATGGGGTCTATTTCTACATAAATATATCTTGTCTACATCATGTCATCGTTCTTATTGCATTACTCCGTTTCTCCATGAACTTAATATACTAGATGCCTGCTGGATAGGGGTCGATGTGTGGAGTAATAGTAGTAGATGCACGCAGGAGTCGGTCTACTAATCTTGGACGTGATGCCTATGTGTAATGATCATTGCCTGGATATCGTCATGATTATTTGAAGTTCTATCAATTTCCCAACAGTAATTTGTTTACCCACCGTTTGCTATTTTTCTCAAGAGAAGCCACTAGTGAAACGCACGGCCCCCGGGTCTCTTTCTCATATTATTTGCCTTTGCGATATATTTTCCTTTTCTTTAATTTTTAGATCTATTAAACCAAAAATACCTTGCTGCAATTTATTCTTATTTATTTTATTTGGCGTTTGATATATCAATCTACTACAATTTATTCATGTCTGTTTGCCCATCTTGGGGCGCCGCTACCCGAAAGGGATTGACAACCCTTTTACACGTCGGGTTGCCAGTATTTGTTATTTGTGTGTAGGTGTTGTTTACACTGTGTTGCTTGGTTCTCCTATTGTTTCAATAACCATGGTCTCATAATTGAGGGAAATACCTACCGCCGCTGTGCTGCATCATCCCTTCCCCTTTGGGGAAATACCGACGTAGCTTCAAGCCGCATCAGGGACGTGGAAGTCCCAAAGAAAGAGGGAGATCTCAAAGCAAGGTTGGAGGCCCCGAGGAAACTGTTGTGAAGTATGAAGGTGTGATATTTGAAAATCTTCATGCACATCATATTGTGACAACAAAAATAAGGGCTAAGGTTGAGGAGGTGGAGAAGAGAACTTGCAACTTCATTGGGAGGTATGATCTTTGGAGGAGTTGCTTCGGTTTTCCTAGTGTGATATGTGAGATGCAGAGCATGTTCAGAAAGATGGTTGAGTCAGCCTCGTATGGTTTGCCAGATGACAACAATCATCATCTGGCAAAGAATTACAAAGTGGTAATAGGCATCCCTCCTTCCTTGCTTTTATCAAACCTTGAGAGAGGTTGTCAGGTATCTCACCTCACAACTTTAGGTTATGTATTATGGTTATCCTTTTAGTGGATTATCGATCTTTTGAAGTTAGGTTGCAAAGTGAGCTATCGCTCCTTCAAAGTGATTGTCGATGTATATAGTGGTGCGAGGTTATATGTAATAAAGAGAGGGCTCAAGTTTTCCTTTTGCTTTTGTTATTATACGTTCTAGCATTGCTGCACACCTCATAGAATATATGTTGTGGGAGGACAGACTTTGCTGACACTAAGAATTGAAATATGGATGCTTACTTGATGAATAAAATTGTACCTAGAGGCAATAATAAAGTTGTTATTTATATTTCCTTATATCATGACAAATGTTTATTATTCATGCTAGAATTGTATTAACCGTAAACTTAGTACATGTGTGAATACATAGACAAAACAAAGGGTCCCTAGTATGCCTCTACTTGACTAGCTTGTTAATCAAAGATGGTTAAGTTTCCTGGCCATAGACATGTGTTGTCATTTGATGAACGGGATCACATCATTAGAGAATGATGTGATGGACAAGACCCATCCATTAGCTTAGCTGTTGGGGAACGTAGCAGAAATTCAAAATTTTCCTACGTGTCACCAAGATCTATCTATGGAGAAACCAGCTACGAGTAGAAGGAGAGTGCATCTACATACCCTTGTAGATCGCTAAGCGGAAGCGTTCAAGTGAACGGGGTTGATGAAGTCGCACTCGTCGTGATTCAAATCACCGATGATCAAGTGCCGAACGCACGGCGCCTCCGCGTTCAACACACGTACAGCCCGGTGACGTATCCCACGCCTTGATCCAGCAAGGAGAGAGGGAGAGGTTGAGGAAGACTCCATCCAGCAGCAGCACAACGGCGTGGTGGTGGTGGAGGAGCGTGGCAATCCTGCAGGGCTTCGCCAAGCACCACGGGAGAGGAGGACGACTTGGGAGAGGGGGAGGGCTGCGCCAGAACTTCGTCTGAAGCTCCCATGCGTCTCCCCACTATATATAGGGGTGGAGGGGCTGGTTTCTTGCCCTCCAAGTCCATTGGGGCGTTGGCCAACGTGGGAGGAAAGAAATCCCATCATTTCCTTCCCCACCGATTGTTATCCCCCCTTTTTAGGGATCTTGATCTTATCCCTTCGGGATATGATCTTATTCCTTCTAAGGGGGGATCTTGGTGCGCCTTGACCAGGGGTGTGGGGCCTTGACCCCACTACCCACGTTCATGTGGGTCCCCCCATGCAGGTGGGCCCCACTCCGGAACCTTCTAGAACCTTCCCGGTACAATACCTAAAAATCCCGAACATTTTCCGGTGGCCAAAATAGGACTTCCCATATATAAATCTTTACCTCCGGACCATTCCGGAACTCCTCGTGACGTCCGGGATCTCATCCGGGACTCCGAACAACATTCGGTAACCACATACAAACTTCCTTTATAACCCTAGCGTCATCGAACCTTAAGTGTGTAGACCCTACGGGTTCGGGAGACATGCAGACATGACCGAGACGTTCTCCGGTCAATAACCAACAGCGGGATCTGGATACCCATGATGGCTCCCACATGTTCCACGATGATCTCATCGGATGAACCACGATGTCAAGGACTTAATCAATCCCGTATTCAATTCCCTTTGTCTATCGGTATGTTACTTGCCCGAGATTCGATCGTCGGTATCCAATACCTTGTTCAATCTCGTTACCGGCAAGTCACTTTACTCGTTCCGTAACACATCATCCCGTGATCAACTCCTTGGTCACATTGCGCATATGATGATGTCCTACCGAGTGGGGCCAGAGATACCTCTCCGTTTACACGGAGTGACAAATCCCAGTCTCGATCCGCATAAAACAATAGATACTTTCGGAGATACCTGTAGTGCACCTTTATAGTCACCCAGTTACGTTGTGACGTTTGATACACCCAAAGCACTCCTACGGTATCCAGGAGTTACACGCTCTCATGGTCGAAGGAAGAGATACTTGACATTGGCAAAGCTCTAGCAAATGAACTACACGATCTTTTGTGCTAGTCTTAGGATTGGGTCTTGTCCATCACATCATTCTCCTAATGATGTGATCCCGTTATCAACGACATCCAATGTCCATAGCCAGGAAACCATGACTATCTGTTGATCACAATGAGCTAGTCAACTAGAGGCTCACTGGGGACATATTGTGGTCTATGTATTCACACGTGTATTACGATTTCCGGATAATACAGTTATAGCATGAATAAAAGACAATTATCATGAACAAGGAAATATAATAATAATACTTTTATTATTGCCTCTAGGGCATATTTCCAACAGTCTCCCACTTGCACTAGAGTCAATAATCTAGTTCACATCGCCATGTGATTAACACTCACAGGTCACATCGCCATGTGACTAATACCCAAGAGTTTACTAGAGTCAGTAGTCTAGTTCACATCACTATGTGATTAACACTCAATGAGTTTTATGTTTGATCATGTTGCTTGTGAGAGAGGTTTTAGTCAACGGGTCTGAACCTTTCAGATCCGTGTGTGCTTTACAAATCTCTATGTCATCTCCTAGATGCAGCTACCACGCTCTATTTGGAGCTATTCCAAACAACTGTTCTACTTGGAGCTATTCTAAATTATTGGTCCATTATATGTATCTGGTCTCTCTACTCAGAGCTATCCGGATAGGTGTCAAGCTTGCATCGTCGTAACCTTTACGACGAACTCTTTTACCACCTCCATAATCAAGAAAATTCCTTAGTCCACTAGTTACTAATGATAACTTTGACCGCTGTCCTGTGAGCCATTCTTGGATCACTCTTGTACCCCTTGACTGACTCATGGCAAGGCACACTTCAGGTGCGGTACACAGCATAGCATACTGAAGAGCCTACGTCTTAAGCATAGGGGACGACCTTCGTCCTTTCTCTCTATTCTGCCGTGGTCGAGCTTTAAGTCTTAACTTCGTACCTTACAACTCAGGCAAGAACTCCTTCTTTGAATGGTCCATCTTGAACACCTTCAAGATCATGTCAAGGTATGTGCTCATTTGAAAGTATTATTAAGCATTTTGATCTATCCTTATAGATCTTGATGCTCAATGTTCAAGTAGCTTAATCCATGCTTTCCATTGAAAAACACTTTCAAAATAACCCTATATGCTTTCCAGAAATTCTACGTCATTTCTGATCAACAATATGTCAACAACATATACTCATCAGAAATTCTATAGTGCTCCCACTCACTTCTTTGGAAATACAAGTTTCTCATAAACTTTGTACAAACCCAAAATTTTTGATCATCATCAAAGCATACATTCCAACTCCGAGATGCTCACTCCAGTCCTTAGAAGGATTGCTGGAGCTTTGCATACTTATTAGCATCTTTCGGGATTGACAAAACCTTCCGGTTGTATCACATACAACCTTTCCTCATTAAAATTGTCGAGGAAACAATGTTTTGACATCCTATCTGCAAGATTTCATAAATAATGCAGTAATCGCTAATATAATTCCAACAGACTCTTAGCATCGCTACGAGTGAGAAAATCTCATCGTAGTCAACTCCTTGAACTTGTCGGAAAACATCTTAACGACAAGTCGAGCTTTCTTAATGGTGACATTTACCATCATTGTCCGTCTTCCTTTTGAAATCCATCTGTACTCATTAGCCTTACGACCATCGAGCCGTTCTGCCAAAGTCTACACTTTGTTTTCATACATGGATCCTCTCTCGGATTTTATGGCCTCAAGCCATTTATCGGAATCCGGGCCCACCATCGCTTCTTCATAGCTCGTAGGTTCATTGTTGTCTAGCAACATGACCTTCAAGACAGGATTACGTACCACTCTGAAGTAGTACGCATCCTTGTCATCCTACGAGGTTTGGGAGTGACTTGATCCGAAGTTTCATGATCAATATCATAAGCTTCCACTTCAATTGGTGTAGGTGCCACAGGAACTACTCCCTGTGCCCTGTCACACACTAGTTGAAGAGACGGTTCAATAACCTCATCAAGTCTCCACCATCCTCCCACTCAATTCTTTTGAGAGAAACTTTTCCTCGAGAAAGGACCCGATTCTAGAAACAATCCATATTGCTTTCGGATCTGAATTAGGAGGTATACCCAACTGTTTTGGGTTTCCTATGAAGATGCATTTTATCCGCTTTGGGTTCGAGCTTATCAACCTGAAACTTTTTCATATAAGCGTCGCAGCCACAAACTTTTAAGAAACGACAACTTAGGTTTCTCTAAACCATAATTCATACGGTGTCATCTCATCGGAATTACGTGGTGCCCTATTTAAAGTGAATGTGGTTGTCTCTAATGCCTAACCCATGAACGATAGTGGTAATTCGATAAGAGACATCATGGTACGCACCATATCCAATAGGGTGCAACTATGATGTTCGGACACACCATCACATTATGGTGTTCCAGGCGGTATTAATTGCGAAACAATTTCCACAATGTCTTAATTGTGTGCCAAAACTCGTAACTTAGATATTCATCTCTATGATCATATCATAGACATTTTATCCTCTTGTCACAATGATCTGCTACTTCACTCTGAAATTACTTGAACCATTCAATAATTCAGACTTGTGTTTCATCAAGTAAATATACTCAACATTTACTCGAATCATCTGTGAAGTAAGAACATAATGATATTCACTGCATGCCTCAGCACTCATTCTACTGCACACATCAAAATGTGTTACTTCCAACAAGTTGCTATCTTCTTCCATCTTACTGAAATGAGGCTTTTCAGTCATCTTGCCCATGTGGTATGATTTGCATATCTCAAGTGATTCAAAATCAAGTGAGTCCGAACGATCCATTTGCATGGAGTTTCTTCATGCATATACACCAATAGACATGGTTCGCATGTCTCAAACTTTTCAAAAACGAGTGAGTCCAAAGATCCATCAACATGGAGCTTCTTCATGCGTTTTATACCATTATGACTTACATGGCAGTGCCACAAGTAAGTGGTACTATCATTACTATCTTATATCTTTTGGCATGAAAATGTGTATCACTACGACCGAGATTCAATAAACCATTCCTTTAGGTGCAAGACCATTGAAGGTATTATTCAAAAATAGAGTAACCATTATTCTCCTTAAATGAATAACCGTATTGCGATAGACATAATCCAATCATGTCTATGCTCAACGCAAACACCAATCTCGGTGGTAGAGGGAGCGTGCGATGCTTGATCATATCAACCTTGGAAACACTTCCAACATATATCGTCAGCTCACCTTTAGCTAGTCTCCTTTTATTCCGTAGCTTTTATTTCGAGTTACTAACACTTAGCAACCGAACCGGTATCCAATACCCTGGTGCTACTAGGAGTACTAGTAAAGTACACATTAACATAATGTATATCCAATATACTTCTATCGACCTTGCCAGCCTTCTCATCTACCAAGTATCTAGGGTAATGCTGCTCCAGTGGTTGTTCCCCTTATTACAGAAGCACTTAGTCTCGGGTTTGGGTTCAACCTTGGGTTTCTTCACTAGAGCAGCAGCTGAATTGCCGTTTCATGAAGTATCCCTTTGTTCCCTTGCCCTTCTTGAAACTAGTGGTTTCACCAACCATCAACAATTGATGCTCCTTCTTGATTTCTACTTTCGCGGTGTCAAACATCATGAATATTTCAAGGATCATCATATCTATCCCTGATATGTTATAGTTAATCACGAAGCTCTAGCAGCTTGATGGCAATGACTTTGGGGAAACATCACTATCTCATCTGGAGGATCAACTCCCACTCGATTCAAGTGATTGTTGTGCTCAGACAATCTGAGCACAAGCTCAACGATTTAGCTTTTCTCCCTTAGTTTGCAGGCTAAGAAAATCGTCGGAGGTCTTATACCTCTTGACGTGGGCACGAGCCTGAAATCCCAATTTTAGCCCTCGAAACATCTCATATGTTCCGCGACGTTTCGAAAACGTCTTTGGTGCCTCTACTTAAACCATTTAATTGAACTATCACGTAGTTATCAAAACGTGTATGTCCGATGTTCGCAACATCGACAAACGACGTTGGGGTTCAGCACACTGAGCGGTGCATTAAGGACATATGCTTTCTACTGATCGCATAATCGCTACTATCAACTTTCAACTATATTTTCTCTAGGAACATATCTAAACAGTGGAACTAAAGCGCGAGCTTACGACATAATTTGCAAAAGGTCTTTTGACTATTTCAGGATAATTAAGTTCATCTTATGAACTCCCACTTAGATAGACATCCCTCTGGTCATCTAAGTGATCACATGATCCGAGTCAACTAGGCCGTGTCCGATCATCACGTGAGACGGACTAGTCATCATCGGTGAACATCTTCATGTTGATCGTATCTACCATACGACTCATGCTCGACCTTTCGGTCTCCATGTTCCGAGGCCATGTCTGCACATGCTAGGCTCGTCAAGTTAACCCTAAGTGTTTTCGCTGTGTAAAACTGTCTTACACCCGTTGTATGTGAACGTAAGAATCCATCACACCCAATCATCACATGGTGCTTAGAAGCGACGAACCGTAGCAACGGTGCACAGTTAGGGGAGAACACTTCTTGAAATTTTGTAAGGGATCATCTTATTTACTACCGTCGTCCTAAGCAAACAAGATGCATAAACATGATAAACATCACATGCAATCAAATAGTGACATGATATGGCCAATATCATTTTTCTCCTTTTGATCTTCATCTTCGGGGCTCCATGATCATCATCGTCACCGGCACGACACCATGATCTCCATCATCATGATCTCCATCATCGTGTCTTCATGAAGTTGTCACGCCAACGACTACTTCTACTTCTATGACTAACGCGTTTAGCAATAAAGTAAAGTAGTTTACATGGCGTTCTTCAATGACACGCAGGTCATACAATAAATAAAGACAACTCCTATGGCTCCTGCCGGTTGTCATACTCATCGACATGCAAGTCGTGAATCCTATTACAAGAACACGATCAATCTCATACATCACATATCATTCATCACATTCTTCTTGGCCATATCACATCACATAGCATACCCTGCAAAAACAAGTTAGACGTCCTCTAATTGTTGTTGCATGTTTTACGTGGCTGCTATGGGTTTCTAGCAAGAACGTTTCTTACCTACGCAAGACCACAACGTGATATGCCAATTGCTATTTACCCTTCATAAGGACCCTTTTCATCGAATCCGTTCCGACTAAAGTGGGAGAGACTGGCACCCGCTAGCCACCTTATGCACCAAGTGCATGTCAATCGGTGGAACCTGTCTCACGTAAGAGTACGTGTAAGGTCGGTCCGGGCCGCTTCATCCCACAATACCGTCGAAAGAAGATTGGACTAGTAACGGTAAGCATATTGAACAACATCAACGCCCACAACTACTTTGTGTTCTACTCGTGCAAAGAATCTACGCAATAGACCTAGCTCTTATACCACTGTAGGGGAACGTAGCAGAAATTCAAAATTTTCCTACGTGTCACCAAGATCTATCTATGGAGAGACCAGCAACGAGTAGAAAGAGAGTGCATCTACATACCCTTGTAAATTGCTAAGCGGAAGCGTTCAAGTGAACGGGGTTGATGGAGTCGTACTCGTCGTGATTCAAATCACCGATGATCCTAGTGCCGAACGGACGGCACCTCCGCGTTCAACACACGTACAGCCCGGTGACGTCTCCCACGCCTTGATCCAGCAAGGAGAGAGGGAGAGGTTGAGGAAGACTCCATCCAACAGCAGCACAACGGCGTGGTGGTGGTGGAGGAGCGTGGCAATCCAGCAGGGCTTCGCCAAGCACCATGGGAGAGGAGGAGTAGGGAGAGAGGTAGGGCTGTGCCAGAACTTCGTGTATAGCTCCCATGCGCCTCCCCACTATATATAGGGGTGGAGGGGCTGGTTTCTTGCCCTCCAAGTCCATTGGGGCGTTGGCCAAGGTGGGAGGAAAGAAATCTCATTATTTCCTTCCCCACCGATTGTTATCCCCCCTTTTTAGGGATCTTGATCTTATCCCTTCGGGATATGATCTTATTCCTTCTAAGGGGGGATCTTGGTGCGCCTTGACCAGGGGTGTGGGGCCTTGCCCCCACTACCCACGTCCATGTGGGTCCCCCCATGCAGGTGGGCCCCACTCCGGAACCTTCTAGAACCTTCCCGGTACAATACCGAAAAATCCCGAACATTTTCCGGTGGCCAAAATAGGACTTCCCATATATAAATCTTTACCTCCGGACCATTCCGGGACTCCTCGTGACGTCCGGGATCTCATCCGGGACTCCGAACAACATTTGGTAACCACATACAAACTTCCTTTATAACCCTAGCGTCATCGAACCTTAAGTGTGTAGACCCTACGGGTTCGGGAGACATGTAGACATGACCGAGATGTTCTCCGGTCAATAACCAACAGCGGGATCTGGATACCCATGATGGCTCCCACATGTTCCATGATGATCTCATCGGATGAACCACAATGTCAAGGACTTAATCAATCCCGTATTCAATTCCCTTTGTCTATCGGTATGTTACTTGCCCGAGATTCGATCGTCGGTATCCAATACCTTGTTCAATCTCGTTACCGGCAAGTCACTTTACTCGTTCCGTAACACATCATCCCGTGATCAACTCCTTGGTCACATTGCGCATATGATGATGTCCTACCGAGTGGGCCCAGAGATACCTCTCCGTTTACACGGAGTGACAAATCCCAGTCTCGATCCGCATAAAACAATAGATACTTTCGGAGATACCTGTAGTGCACCTTTATAGTCACCCAGTTACGTTGTGACGTTTGATACACCCAAAGCACTCCTACGGTATCCAGGAGTTACACGCTCTCATGGTCGAAGGAAGAGATACTTGACATTGGCAAATCTCTAGCAAATGAACTACACGATCTTTTGTGCTAGTTTTAGGATTGGGTCTTGTCCATCACATCATTCTCCTAATGATGTGATCCCGTTATCAACGACATCCAATGTCCATAGCCAGGAAACCATGACTATCTGTTGATCACAACGAGCTAGTCAACTAGAGGCTCACTAGGGACATATTGTGGTCTATGTATTCATATGTGTATTACGATTTCCGGATAATACAGTTATAGCATGAATAAAAGACAATTATCATGAACAAGGAAATATAATAATAATACTTTTATTATTGCCTCTAGGGCATATTTCCAACAGTCTCCCACTTGCACTAGAGTCAATAATCTAGTTCACATCGCCATGTGATTAACACTCACAGGTCACATCGCCATGTGACTAACACCCAAGAGTTTACTAGAATCAGTAGTCTAGTTCACATCACTATGTGATTAATACTCAATGAGTTTTAGGTTTGATCATGTTGCTTGTGAGAGAGGTTTTAGTCAATGGGTCCGAACCTTTTAGATCCGTGTGTGTTTTACAAATCTCTATGTCATCTCCTAGATGTAGCTACCACGCTCTATTTGGAGCTAATCCAAATAACTGTTCTACTTGGAGCTATTCTAAATTGTTGCTCCATTATATGTATCCGGTATCTCTACTCAGAGCTATCCGTATAGGTGTCAAGCTTGCGTCGACGTAACCCTTTACGACGAACTCTTTTACCACCTCCATAATCGAGAAAAAATCCTTAGTCCACTAATTTCTAAGGATAACTTTGACCACTGTCCTGTGATCCATTCTTGGATCACTCTTGTACCCCTTGACTGACTCATGGCAAGGCACACTTCAGGTGCGGTACTCAGCATGGCATACTGTAGAGCCTACGTCTAAAGTATAGGGGACGACCTTCGTCCTTTCTCTCTTTTCTGCCGTGGTCGAGCTTTAAGTCCTAACTTCGTACCTTACAACTCAGGCAAGAACTCCTTCTTTGACTGGTCCATCTTGAACACCTTCAAGATCATGTCAAGGTATGTGCTCATTTGAAAGTATTATTAAGCATTTTGATCTATCCTTATAGATCTTGATGCTCAATGTTCAAGTAGCTTAATCCAGGCTTTCCATTGAAAAACACTTTCAAAATAACCCTATATGCTTTCCAGAAATTCTACGTCATTTCTGATCAACAATATGTCAACAACATATACTCATCAGAAATTCTATAGTGCTCCCACTCACTTCTTTGGAAATACAAGTTTCTCGTAAACTTTGTACAAACCCAAAATCTTTGATCATCATCAAAGCACACATTCCAACTCCGAGATGCTCACTCCAGTCCTTAGAAGGATTGCTGGAGCTTTGCATAATTATTAGCATCTTTTGGGATTGACAAAACCTTCCGGTTGTATCACATACAACCTTTCCTCAAGTATAACGTCGAGGAAACAATGTTTTGACATCCTATCTGCAAGATTTCATCAATCATGCAGTAACTGCTAATCCAATTCCAACAGACTCTTAGCATCGCTACGAGTGAGAAAACCTCACCGTAATCAACTCCTTGAACTTGTCGGAAAATATCTTAACGACAAGTCGAGCTTTCTTAATGGTAATTCTTACCATCATTGTCTGTCTTCCTTTTAAAATCCATCCGTACCCAATGGCCTTACGACCATCAAGTATTTCTTCCAAAGTCATGGATCCGTTCTCGGATTTTATGGCCTCGAGCCATTTATCGGAATCCGGGCCCACCATTGCTTCTCCATAGCTCGTAGGTTCATTGTTGTCCAGCAACATGACTTCCAAGACAGGATTACGTACCACTCTGATGTAGTACGTATCCTTGTCATCCCACGAGGTTTGGTAGTGACTTGATCCGAAGTTTCATGATCAACATCACAAGCTTCCACTTCAATTGGTGTAGGTGCCACGGGAACAACTTCCTGTGCCCTGCCACACACTAGTTGAAGAGACGGTTCAATAACCTCATCAAGTTTCCACCATCCTCTCACTCAATTCTTTCGAGAGAAACTTTTCCTCGAGAAAGGACCCGATTCAAGAAACAATCCATATTGCTTTCGGATCTGAATTAGGAGGTATACCCAACTGTTTTGGGTTTCCTATGAAGATGCATTTTATCCGCTTTGGGTTCGAGCTTATCAACCTGAAACTTTTTCATATAAGCGTCGCAGCCCCAAACTTTTAAAAAACGACAACTTAGGTTTCTCTAAACCATAATTCATACGGTGTCATCTCAACGGAATTACGTGGTGCCCTATTTAAAGTGAATGTGGTTGTCTCTAATGCCTAACCCATGGACAATAGTGGTAATTCGATAAGAGACATCATGGTATGCACCATATCCAATAGGGTGCAACTATGATGTTCGGACACACCATCACACTATGGTGTTCCAGGCGGTATTAATTGCGAAACAATTTCCACAATGTCTTAATTGTGTGCCAAAACTCGTAACTCAGATATTCATCTCTATGATCATATCATAGACATTTTATCCTCTTGTCACAATGATCTTCTACTTCACTCTGAAATTACTTGAACCATTCAATAATTCAGACTTGTGTTTCATCAAGTAAATATTCTCAACATCTACTCGAATCATCTGTGAAGTAAGATCATAACGATATTCACTGCATGCCTCAGCACTCATTGGATTGGACACATCAAAATGTGTTACTTCCAACAAGTTGCTATCTTGTTCCATCTTACTGAAAACGAGGCTTTTCAGTCATCTTGCCCATGTGGTATGATTTGCATATCTCAAGTGATTCAAAATCAAGTGAGTCCAAACGGTCCATTTGCATGGAGTTTCTTCATGCATATACACCAATAGACATGGTTCGCATATCTCAAACTTTTCAAAAACGAGTGAGTCCAAAGATCCATCAACATGGAGCTTCTTCATGCGTTTTATACCATTATGACTTACATGGCAGTGCCACAAGTAAGTGGTACTATCATTACTATCTTATATCTTTTGGCATGAAAATGTGTATCACTACGATCGAGATTCAATAAACCATTCATTTTAGGTGCAAGACCATTGAAGGTATTATTCAAATAAATAGAGTAACCATTATTCTCTTTAAATGAATAACCGTATTGCGATAGACATAATCCAATCATGTCTATGCTCAATGCAAACACCAAATCTCGATGGTAGAGGGAGCGTGCGATGCTTGATCATATCAACATTGGAAACACTTCCAACACATATCGTCAGCTCACCTTTAGCTAGTCTCCGTTTATGCCGTAGCTTTTATTTCGAGTTACTAACACTTAGCAACCGAACCGGTATCTTATACCCTGGTGCTACTAGGAGTACTAGTAAAGTACACATTAACATAATATATATCCAATATACTTCTATCGACCTTGCCAGCCTTCTCATCTACCAAGTATCTAGGGTAATTCTGCTCTAGTGACTGTTCCCCTTATTACAGAAGCACTTAGTCTCGGGTTTGGGTTCAACCTTGGGTTTCTTCACTGGAGCAGCAGCTGATTTGCCGTTTCATGAAGTATCCCTTCTTGCCCTTGCCCTTCTTGAAACTAGTGGTTTCACCAACCATCAATAATTGATGCTCCTTCTTGATTTCTACTTTCACGGTGTCAAACATCATGAATACCTCAAGGATCATCTTATTTATCCCTGATATGTTATAGTTCATCACGAAGCTCTAGCAGCTCGGTGGCAATGACTTTGGAGAAACATCACTATCTCATTTGGAAGATCAACTCCCACTCAATTCAAGTGATTGTTGCACTCAGACAATCTGAGCACAAGCTCAACGATTGAGATTTTCTCCCTTAGTTTGCAGGCTAAGAGAATCGTCGGAGGTCTTATACCTCTTGACGTGAGCACGAGCCTGAAATCCCAATTTCAGCCCTCGAAACATCTCATATGTTCTGCGATGTTTCGAAAATGTCTTTGGTGCCTCTACTTAAACCATTTAACTGAACTATCACGTAGTTATCAAAACGTGTATGTTCGATGTTCGAAACATCCACAAACGACGTTTGGGGTTCAGCACACTAAGCAGTGCATTAAGGACATAAGCGTTCTAGTGTCCGCATAATCGCTACTGTCAACTTTCAACTATATTTTCTCTAGGAACATAACTAAAACAGTAGAACTATAGCGTGAACTACGACATAATTTGCAAAAGGTCTTTTGACTATGTTCAGGATAATTAAGTTCATCTTATGAACTCCCACTTAGATAGACATCCCTCTGGTCATCTAAGTGATCACATGATCCGAGTCAACTAGGCCGTGTCCGATCATCACGTGAGATGGACTAGTCATCATCGGTGAACATCTTCATGTTGATCGTATCTACTATACGACTCATGCTCGACCTTTCGGTCTCCGTGTTCCGAGGCCATGTCTGCACATGCTAGGCTCGTCAAGTTAACCCTAAGTGTTTTCGCTGTGTAAAACTGTCTTACACCCGTTGTATATGAACGTAAGAATCCATCACACCCGATCATCACGTGGTGCTTAGAAGCGACGAACTGTAGCAACGATGCACAGTTAGGGGAGAACACTTCTTGAAATTTTGTAAGGGATCATCTTATTTACTACCGTCGTCCTAAGTAAACAAGATGCATAAACATGATAAACATCACATGCAATCAAATAGTGACATGATATGGCCAATATCATTTTGCTCCTTTTGATCTTCATCTTCGGGGCTCCATGATCATCATCGTCACCGGCATGACACCATGATCTCCATCATCGTGTCTTCATGACGTTGTCACGCCAACGACTACTTCTACTTCTATGGCTAACGCGTTTAGCAATAAAGTAAAGTAATTTACATGGCGTTCTTCAATGACACGCAGGTCATACAATAAATAAAGACAACTCCTATGGCTCCTGCCGGTTGTCATACTCATCGTCATGCAAGTCGTGAATCCTATTACAAGAACATGATCAATCTCATACATCACATATATCATTCATCACATCCTTTTGGCCATATCACATCACATAGCATACCCTGCAAAAACAAGTTAGACGTCCTCTAATTGTTGTTTGCATGTTTTACGTGGCTGCTATGGGTTTCTAGCAAGAACGTTTCTTACCTACGCAAAACCACGTGATATGCCAATTGCTATTTACCCTTCATAAGGACCCTTTTCATCGAATCCGTTCCGACTAAAGTGGGAGAGACTGGCACCCGCTAGCCACCTTATGCACCAAGTGCATGTCAATCGGTGGAACCTGTCTCACGTAAGAGTACGTGTAAGGTCGGTCCGGGCCGCTTCATCCCACAATACCGTCGAAACAAGATTGGACTAGTAACGGTAAGCATATTGAACAACATCAACGCCCACAACTACTTTGTGTTCTACTCGTGCAAAGAATCTACGCAATAGACCTAGCTCATGATGCCACTGTTGGGGAACGTAGCAGAAATTCAAAATTTTCCTACATGTCACCAAGATCTATCTATGGAGAAACCAGCTACGAGTAGAAGGAGAGTGCATCTACATACCCTTGTAGATCGCTAAGCGGAAGCGTTCAAGTGAACGGGGTTGATGAAGTCGTACTCGTCGTGATTCAAATCACCGATGATCAAGTGCCGAACGCACGGCACCTCCGCGTTCAACACACGTACAGCCCGGTGACGTATCCCACGCCTTGATCCAGCAAGGAGAGAGGGAGAGGTTGAGGAAGACTCCATCCAGCAGCAGCACAACGGCGTGGTGGTGGTGGAGGAGCGTGGCAATCCTGCAGGGCTTCGCCAAGCACCACGGGAGAGGAGGACGACTTGGGAGAGGGGGAGGGCTGCGCCAGAACTTCGTCTGAAGCTCCCATGCATCTCCCCACTATATATAGGGGTGGAGGGGCTGGTTTCTTGCCCTCCAAGTCCATTGGGGCGTTGGCCAAGGTGGGAGGAAAGAAATCCCATCATTTCCTTCCCCACCGATTGTTATCCCCCCTTTTTAGGGATCTTGATCTTATCCCTTCGGGATATGATCTTATTCCTTCTAAGGGGGGATCTTGGTGCGCCTTGACCAGGGGTGTGGGGCCTTGCCCCCACTACCCACGTTCATGTGGGTCCCCCATGCAGGTGGGCCCCACTCCGGAACCTTCTAGAACCTTCCCGGTACAATACCTAAAAATCCCAAACATTTTCCGGTGGCCAAAATAGGACTTCCCATATATAAATCTTTACCTCCGGACCATTCCGGAACTCCTCGTGACGTCCGGGATCTCATCCGGGACTCCGAACAACATTCGGTAACCACATACAAACTTCCTTTATAACCCTAGCGTCATCGAACCTTAAGTGTGTAGACCCTACGGGTTCGGGAGACATGCAGACATGACCGAGACGTTCTCCGGTCAATAACCAACAGCGGGATCTGGATACCCATGATGGCTCCCACATGTTCCACGATGATCTCATCGGATGAACCACGATGTCAAGGACTTAATCAATCCCGTATTCAATTCCCTTTGTCTATCGGTATGTTACTTGCCCGAGATTCGATCGTCGGTATCCAATACCTTGTTCAATCTCGTTACCGGCAAGTCACTTTACTCGTTCCGTAACACATCATCCCGTGATCAACTCCTTGGTCACATTGCGCATATGATGATGTCCTACCGAGTGGGCCCAGAGATACCTCTCCGTTTACACGAAGTGACAAATCCCAGTCTCGATCCGCATAAAACAATAGATACTTTCGGAGATACCTGTAGTGCACCTTTATAGTCACCCAGTTACGTTGTGACGTTTGATACACCCAAAGCACTCCTACGGTATCCAGGAGTTACACGCTCTCATGGTCGAAGGAAGAGATACTTGACATTGGCAAATCTCTAGCAAATGAACTACACGATCTTCTGTGCTAGTCTTAGGATTGGGTCTTGTCCATCACATCATTCTCCTAATGATGTGATCCCGTTATCAACGACATCCAATGTCCATAGCCAGGAAACCATGACTATCTGTTGATCACAACGAGCTAGTCAACTAGAGGCTCACTAGGGACATATTGTGGTCTATGTATTCACATGTGTATTACGATTTCCGGATAATACAGTTATAGCATGAATAAAAGACAATTATCATGAACAAGGAAATATAATAATAATACTTTTATTATTGCCTCTAGGGCATATTTCCAACATTAGCATTATGATCATTTAGTTTTATTGCTATTGCTTTCTTCGTGACTTATACGTATTCCTCTGACTATGAGATTATGCAACTCCCGAATACCAGAGGTACACCTTGTGTGCTATCAAACTTCACAACATAACTGGGTGATTACAAAGATGCTCTACAGGTGTCTCCGAAAGTGCTTGTTGAGTTGGCATAGATCGAGATTAGGATTTGTCACTCCGTGTATCGGAGAGGTATCTCTGGGCCCTCTCAGTAATGCATATCACTATAAGCCTTGTAAGCAATGTGACTAATGAGTTAGTTGTGGGATGATGCATTAAGGAACGAGTAAAGAGACTTGCCGGTAACGAGATTGAACTAGGTATGATGATACCGACGATCGAATCTCGGGTAAGTAACATACCGATGACAAACGGAATGACATACGTTGTTATGCGATTTGACCGATAAAGATCTTCATAGAATATGTAGGAACCAATATGAGCATCCAGGTTCCGCTAGTGGTTATTGACCGGAGATGTGTCTCGGTCATGTCTACATAGTTCTCGAACCCGTATGGTCCGCACGCTTAACGTTCATGACGATTTGTATTATGAGTTATGTGTTTTGGTGACCGAAGTTTGTTCAGAGTCTCGGATGAGATCACGGACATGATGAGGAGTCTTAAAATGGTCGAGAGGTAAAGATTGATATATTGGAAGGTTATATACGGACATCGGAATGGTTCCAAATAGGTTTGGGGATTTATCGGAGTACTGGGAGGTTATCGGAACCCCCAGGGAAAGTTAATGGGCCTCATGGGAAATAGTGGAGAGGAGGAAGCCGCAGGAGGTGGCGCCCCCCCCCCCAAGCCCAATCCGAATTGGATAAGGGCTGGGGGGCGCGGCCCCACTTTCCTTCTCCCTCTCCACCTCTTTCCCCTTTCCCCTCTCCGTTGGAAGGAAGGGGGGAGCCGACTAGGACTAGGAGTCCTAGTGGCACTCCCCCCACTTGGCGTTCCCCTATGGCCGGCCGGCCTCCCCCTCCTCCTCTATATACAGGGGCGGGGGCACCCCAAAGTCACAACAATTATTCTCTTAGCCGTGTGCAGTGCCCCCCTGCATAGTTTACTCCTCCGGTCATAGCGTCGTAGTGCTTAGGCGAATCCCTGCGCAGATCACGTCATCATCACCGTCACCACACCGTCATGCTGACGGAACTTTCCCTCGACCCTCTACTGGATCAAGAGTTCGAGGGACGTCATCGAGCTGAACGTGTGTTGAACACGGAGGTGCCGTACGTTCGGTACTTGGATCGGTTGGATCGTGAAGACGTTCGACTACATCAACCGTGTTAAACTAACGCTTTCGCTTTCGGTCTACGAGGGTACGTGGACACACTCTCCCCCTCTCGTTGCTATGCATCTCCTAGATAGATCTTGCGTGATCGTAGGAAATTTTTTGAAATTGCATGCTACGTTCCCCAGCAGTCAATCCACATAAATTTTCATCTTCAGAGGCAACACACTACCAACTAAAAACTTCTCTGTTTGAGTTTTGGTTGTGCGGGAATGATAATTTTCCGCGAACTTGTGACGGGGGGCACCATCACAAGGGGAAATGGGGGAAATTGTTGTTTCAACGGACTAAACTCTTGAATGTCCAACATTAAGCGCTTGGCAATCCATATGCTTCCCTCCGTGAAGGGCCTTTTTTACTTCTATGTTGAGTCAATCCTTTCTTGAAACCTATTCTTTTAGGGTAAGCTTTGCTTGTGGGAATAAGACCCATGCTTGATGGTTACTATGACCATATGTGTAGCATCTTTACTGAAGTTGAAATAAACCTTAAGATTCATGTGATTGGCCAAAGCAAATAAATTTGCTATAAACTTTGATCTTCTCATGCATGGCTATAATTTTGCTGTCTAAAATTTTACTCACTTGAATGATATTCCTTCTTGAAAAAATATAAAAAGATAGTTGAGCATATGTCACTTCTTATTTAAAGCTCTATCATAGACCTTTCTAGAAGAACTAAGATGAAAAAAACATTACAAGATCTGAGTATGGTCAAACATCTTGCATAACATCCAAACTTACAATATCCAGTGCTAGGTAAAATTGTCATGACCTCCGCATGTGCTTCTATTTGAGTGTTGTGTTATTATGTGTAATATACTTTCGCAAAGTATGATTGTTGCATGCCCGTAATATTTTATTACCGACCTCTCACTTGAACGAAATATGCCCTAGAGGCAATAATAAAGTTATTACTGATTTCCTTATTTCATGATAAGTGTTTATTATTCATGCTAGAATTGTATTAACCGGAAACATAATACATGTGTGAATACATAGACAAACATAGTGTCACTAGTATGCCTCTACTTGACTAGCTCGTTAATCATAGATGGTTAAAGTTTCCTAACCATAGACATGAGTTGTCATTTGATTAACGGGATCACATCATTAGGAGAATGATGTGATTGACTTGACCCATTCCGTGAGCTTAGCACTTGATCGTTTAGTATGTTGCTATTGCTTTCTTCATGACTTATACATGTTCCTATGACTATGAGATTATGCAACTCCTATTTACCGGAGGAACACTTTGTGTGCTACCAAACGTCACAACGTAACTGGGTGATTATAAAGGTGCTCTACAGGTGTCTCCGAAGGTACTTGTTGAGTTGGCGTATTTCAAGATTAGGATTTGTCACTCCGATTGTCGGAGAGGTATCTCTGGGCCCTCTCGGTAGTGCACATCACTACATAACGAGTAAAGAGACTTCTCGGTAACGAGATTGAACTAGGTATTAAGATACCGACGATCGAATCTCGGGCAAGTAACATACCGATGACAAAGGGAACAGCGTATGTTGTTATGCGGTTCGACCAATAAAGATCTTCGTAGAATATGTAGGAGCCAATATGGGCATCCAGGTTCCGCTATTGGTTATTGACCAGAGAGATGTCTCGGTCATGTCTACATAGTTCTCAAACCCGTAGGGTCCGCACGCTTAACGTTTGTTGACGATATAGTATTATATGAGTTATGTATGTTGGTGACCGAATGTTGTTCGGAGTCTTGGATATGATCACGGACATGACGAGGAACTCCGAATGGTCCGGAGATAAAGATTGATATATGGGATAATAGTGTTTGGTCTCTGGAAGGATTCCAGAATTCACCGGAAGGGGTTCCAGATGTTTCCCGAAATGTTTGGGTACGAGAACACTTTATTTGGGCCAAAGGGGAAAGCCCACAAGGTTTTTGGAAAGCGCAAAAGATAGTTTTGTGGAGTCCAGGGGCCAGACGCCAGGGTCCCTGGTGTCTGGGTCCAGACGCCGGGAACCCTGGCGTCTGGCCCTGGAGTCCGAGAAGGACTCTTGCCTTTCGGGTGAAACCGACTTTGTGGAGGCTTTTACTCCAAGTTTCGACCCCAAGGCTCAACATATAAATAGAGGGGAAGGGCTAGCACCAAAGACACATCAATAAACACCAAGCCGTGTGCCGGCAACCCTGTCCCCTCTAGTTTATCCTCCGTCATAGTTTCCGGAGTGCTTAGACGAAGCCCTGCAGAGATTGTTCACCAACACCGTCGCCACGCCGTCGTGTTGCCGGAACTTATCTACTACTTCACCCGTCTTGCTGGATCGAGAAGGCGAGGATGTCATCGAGTTGAACGTGTGTTGAACGCAGAGGTGTCGTATGTTCGGTACTTGATCGGGGCGGAATGTGAAGCTGTACGACTACATCAACCGCGTTGGTAAACGCTTCCGCTTAGCGATCTTCAAGGGTATGAAGATACACTCTCCCCTTTCGTTGTTATGCATCACCATGATCTTGCGTGTGCGTAGGAATTTTTTATAAATTTCTACGTTCCCCAACATCACTTTTGCTTGAGGACAAGCAAGGTCTAAGTTTGGGGGAGCTAATACATGCATTTTGCATCACATTTTCAGAGGATAAATACTCTACTTTTATGCCATTTCAATTATTAGTGATCAGCAAGCAAGTTGAAGTGATAGTCACAAAAAAATCGAAGATGTACGGTTTAAACAAGGATAAAATGAGTGTAAAGGCCAGCCATCAACACCCCCAAGGTTAAACCTCGATGGTTCTCGAGAAAGCAACATTGAACTCGACGTTTAGACCGAAATAATGAGAAGATTTTGGTTCACTTACGATCGATAATGCCTAGATCGTAAGCAAGGTCTAAGCTTAGAGGAGCTTATGTGTGCATTTTGCATCACAATTGCAGAGGATAAATACTCTACTTTTATGCCATTTCAATTTCAATTATTACTAATTAGTGGGCAAGTTGAAGTGATAATCATAGAAAATATCTCAGATGTCCAATTTAAACAAGGATAAGAATGAGCGTAAAAACCTTGATCGTTCTCGAGAGCAACATTGATGATAAGGAACTCGATGTTTAAACCAAAATAACAAAAATATAATGGTTAACTTATGATGAATAACGCCCGAATATCTGAGATGTCCAATTTAAACAAGGAAAAAATGAGTGTAAAAATCACTCATCACCATTTCCAAGGTTAAACCTCGATCGTTCTCGAGAGCAACATTGATGATAAATAACTCGACATTTAAATCGAAATAAGCAAAAGATATTGGTTCAATTACGATCAATAACGTCTAGATATTTGAGATTTACAATTTAAACAAGGATAAAGATGTGTGTAAAAATCACTCACCACCATTCCCAAGGTTAAACCTCAATCATTCTCAAGAGCAACATTGATGATAAGGAACTTGACGTTTAAACCGAAATAACAAAAAGATATTCGTTCACTTACGACCAATAACACCTAGATAGTCCACCACTTCTTTCACCTGAAAACTTAGCATGGTTAGACCAGCGGCAAGGTTATTATGCAAGCTTTGTTAGGCCAAGATGGTTAGAACAAAGTATACATTGACATAAATAAAGTTTATTTTGCAAGCTTTGTCAGGCCAAGATGATTAGAACAAAGTATTCATTTTTTGACGGGAAAATGGAAATTCCATTAAACTTCACGCACAACAATGTCACTGGCTAACAGTTTTACAATGCAATTGGGGCAGAGGCCTCCCAGGAGGAGTCATAAGACTCATAATGAATGCCCAGGTTGGCAAGCTCATGGGATATAGAGTTACAAGTGCACCGGCCGAAAGAAAAAGCATAGAAATCAAAGTTTAGAATGCATGGGCTTCTAGCTTCCTTCACCAACACACCAATGGTTGCCTTTTCATATTCGTTGCTCTTCAAAGCATGTACAAGGGTTGAGGAATCAGACTCTCAAGATGATTCAATTTGCCCCAATCCTGATTGCCCCGTCAATGGCAGCAAGGCAGGCTACAGATTCATACTGCAAAGCACTTTTCAGGTTCATAGACTTGCCCACACCAGCAGCGATAAATTCGCAAACCTGATCACGGACCACATAAACCCAGACCCCTGCACCTGTATTTTCATCAAAGGCACCGTCGAAGTTAACCTTCACATGATGCACTGGGGGCTTGCTCCATCTGTGAATGTCCGGTGGCTTAGGAGGCTTGTTTAGTTTTCGCAGGCGCAAGGACTCAATCAGCAGCTTCTCCACACGGTGGCAAACCACTTGAGGCTTTGGAGCCGCCTCACCAGCATTGGCCTTGTTGTGAACATTCCACCACTCCCACATAAAGGTCACGGCCTTCAACTGCGTGTCTTCATCACACCTCCACAGCTCCTGAAGCATGGAGTGGGCTGAATTACAGAGCATGAGCTTTTCTCAGGTCTCTCCCAAAGACAAAATGTGTCAGCTTTCTTGCACTTCAGGAAGGTGTGGCCTCCATCTTCATTTAACCTATGGCAAACATGGCACCCAGTGTCAAAGTCCACGCCCAACTTTTGAATTTTCATGCAGTTAGCCAGACTGTTGTGGACAAGGCGCCACACAAACATCTTTACCTTGCTGGTGGCCTTTAGGGACCAGACATGCTTCTAGTCAAATTTGACAGTGCTGTTAGCAGAATTTTTCTTAGAACTTGCAGCATCTCTTCCCAGCCTTCTATCGCGCAACATAACACCAATCTTATAAGAAGATTTGACAGAGAAGATGCCACGCTGATCAAGATGCCAAGCAAAATTATCCTCCATCCCTTCGCAGATGCTAGTGGAGAGAATGGCCTTCGTGTCTTCCTCCTGTAAGAGATCACGGACCATCGCCTCGTCCCAGCCCCCGGTGTTTGGATTGACAAATCCGCTAAAAGAGTGATTAGGGAGCGCCTTGGGAGAGATCTAGGCCTCCTTGTATCGCCCTCGGGAATCCAAGGATCTTCCCACACCTTGATGTTAGTCCCACCCCCACTCTCCAGATAATCCCTTCTTTTAATAAGTCCACCCCTTTTAGGATGTTGCGCCTAGTGTACGATATGCCAGGGGCGGGAACAACGTCCAGAAGCTTTCCGTTAGAAAAATATTTAGCCCGCAACACCCTCCCACATAAAGACTCGGGGTCTTGTAGTAGTCTCCAGCCTTGTCTAGCCAACACGGCCAGGTTAAAGATGTGGAGATCACGAAGGCCGAGGCCCTCAGTTTTCGGCCTCGTAAGACATTGTCAGCTCAGCCAGTGATGCCGCTCCTCATCTTGATTATTCCACCAATAGCGACAGGCCATTGAGCTAATTTCATCGCAGAAAGATTTGGTGATGTCAAAGCAGGACATGGCATAGATGGGGATCGCTTGGGCCACGGCTTTAATCAAGACCTCCTTTTCCGCTCTAGACAAGAATTTCTCCTTCCACCCCTGGATCAACTTCCAGATTCTCTCTTTAAGATACTCAAAGGCCTTGGATTTTGATCTACCCAAGAAAATTGGCAGACCAAGATATCTTTCATTGAAGGCTTCGTTTGAATTTGTAAATGAAGTATTCATCTATACCAATATAAAAAGACCCAAATGGGCAGATCCAAACCATCTCGGCCGTCAAATCATGTTATCTAGCGGTTCAAATCGCTCCAATGTTGAGCACCAAACATGTTTAACGCTCTAATTACCCATCATTGCCATTGGTTATCAACACATTTTGACTCAACGCTACCCCATGAAATCTGTCATGTAATTAATATCCTACCATTCCTGCAAAAAAAGTAATTGATATCTTACCAAATACCAATGTGCAACAGATATATCTTACCTAATATAAACGTGTGTTGCACGTACATTATTACTAGTTGACATAAACAAAGTAGTTAATTAGCTACCATTCTATTTCATCTAGCTGACATTTGCTTGCCACAAACACTTGAAATAACTTGTATGAAAAACTTATATTAGAAGCATGAGTGTATGCAAATTAAAAAAAGAACTTGGTTTAGAGTATCTCATTAACACCCACAAGTATCGTTAGATAAAGACGTTTCTTTTATTATTTTGTAACCTTCTATCTCGGTAAGACCATGTCAAAAAATGATATATGCAGACTGAGGAATCGTCAGGCCGGCGAACTCATCCACATTGGACCAGATCAGGTCTTTTAAGCGATAGCATACCTGTCAAAGAGATGACAGCAGACAGAATCATCCCAATTGGCGCCAACTTGTTAGATCCCAAATATCCTAGTAATAAACCAGCAACAGGTGCAAATGATGCCATCACATTCAAATGGTCCCGTTCTCCCCTCGCATCTTGCTGGAAGAAAAGAGAAGAGATTCCACTTTTTACAGGAATGTCTTGTACGGCACTAAGCCACAGGCAGCAAAGCGTAATCATGTACCACCATGCGCTGCTAAAGCCTGAGCAATCGAATTCTTTGCCATGAACATTCCAGCACATCCGACCAAGAAAGCAAAGACATCAGATCAGATCAGGTAGGGATCATCACAGAACCCACCGTCAAAAAGCCGATTGCGCAAAGGCCACACTACACAGCAGATCACTCACCATTTCAAACAGATTACGACGGAAAGCTAAATAAAATGAACCGTACAAGAAATGAGCAAGAGAATCCATGCATGTGACAACACCATGTAGGATCAAGAGACTTCATATTATTCATTTAACAAGATAGAGGTGACACATGACAAAATCAGAACACCGCCCGTATTTCTCTAGTAGCCTCACCAGGCATCTGATTGAATTTGATTGAATAAACCGAACATATGTGTCCAAAATCACAAGTGAGAAGCACAAGTAGCAATAGATATTACAGTCTTTGAATAGGAGGAAACGGTGACCGGTAGGGCAGCCGAAAACTTTGTCCACGCTAACGAAGAAACAGCAACAAAATAGAGAGACGAAGCAGGAGGGTCGCGATAAAGGCTCCTCTTGGCTTTCTTTCTTGGGTCCGAAGAATTAGAAGCATTTCCTGTGCACGATGGATGGGCCAGACTCGTCGTACTCAGCCTTCGCAATCCACATCTGCAAGTGCAAAAGCAAGCAACACTGTTAAGCAAAGCAACCAAATCCATGAATGAAATGAATGAAGCAAGATGCTGCGACGCTGATTTACCTGCTGGAAGGTGCTGAGAGATGCCAAGATGGATCCTCCGATCCAGACACTGTACTTCCTTTCAGGAGGAGCAACAACCTTAATCTTCATGCTGCTAGGAGCCAAGGCAGTGATCTCCTTGCTCATCCTATCAGCGATTCCAGTGAACATAGTGGTACCACCACTGAGAACAATGTTGCCGTACAGATCCTTCCTAATATCCACGTCGCACTTCATGATGGAGTTGTAGGTGGTCTCATGGATACCTGCAGCTTCCATCCCAATGAAGGATGGCTGGAAGAGGACCTCAGGGCAACGGAAACGCTCAGAACCAATGGTGATAACCTGCCCATCAGGCAGCTCATAGCTCTTCTCCACAGAAGAGCTGGTCTTGGAAGTCTCCATTTCCTGGTCGTAGTCCAGGGCAATGTAGGACAGCTTCTCCTTCACGTCCCTCACAATTTCCCGCTCAGCAGTGGTGGTGAATGAGTAACCACGCTCAGTCAGGATCTTCATGAGGTAATCGGTGAGATCACGCCCAGCCAAGTCGAGACGAAGGATAGCATGGGGGAGAGCATATCCTTCGTAGATGGGGACCGTGTGGCTGACACCATCTCCAGAGTCCAGCACGATACCTGACAAGTTCAAGAGGGCACATTTGAGTTTTTGATAAATGAAAAAATGTGTTACATTGACAGTGTATGACAGGATGACAATTAACTGCCTATCAGGTTTGGTTGACAAATATTTACCAGATGTCGTAGAACAAAACTAGTGCTACCACAAAAGAATTTGACAGATTAACCTCATCTAACTACATGTGAAGATGCTAAATTCCAGGATTCCTGATTCAAAAGACCAGAGTTGAATATAGATGAGCTCACCTGTGGTACGACCACTGGCGTACAGCGAGAGGACGGCCTGGATGGCGACGTACATAGCAGGAGTGTTGAAGGTCTCGAACATGATCTGTGTCATCTTCTCACGATTGGCCTTGGGGTTGAGCGGCGCCTCAGTGAGAAGGACGGGGTGCTCCTCTGGGGCGACACGGAGCTCGTTGTAGAAGGTGTGATGCCAGATCTTCTCCATGTCGTCCCAGTTGCTGACGATACCGTGCTCGATGGGGTACTTGAGAGTCAAGATACCCCTCTTGGACTGCGCCTCGTCACCAACGTAGGCGTCCTTCTGCCCCATCCCGACCATGACACCGGTGTGGCGTGGGCGACCCACGATACTGGGGAAGACGGCCCTGGGAGCATCATCTCCAGCGAACCCAGCCTGCAAACATCACCACCACGAATGTTATGTTACAACAAGCACTATGGCATTTCCCTGAACCAAAGATGCAAGACCCTCGTGGAATGCGGTGGCTTTACCTTGACCATACCGGTACCATTGTCGCAGACGAGGGGCTGGATGTCCTCGGCGTCAGCCATTTTCTACCTACAGCAGAAGCTCGCACAAAGCTACAGTTATTGCACATCGATCGTTCGATCAAAGGGGAATCTACGCAATCTAGCAGTGAAGGATGCTGGCTAAATAAATGCAGAGATTATTATATTTTTTTCTCGTTGGAAGAAACAGTGACGAAAATTCTTTCTAGCAGCATGATGAGACTATCAATCAATTCATTCACGAGAGACCCCTAACCGCAATCACCTGTAACTGCGCAACTTAATACTACTAAGAACAATTAATAACGAAACAAAAACAGAGAGAATGGTTTTCCGGCACCGCGGCACAGATCGGAGCGCTCCGGCGCCCGAAACGGCCCAGATCGCGGGCGGCAGCAGATCTACATTCCCGCGGCGGCATGAACAGCAGCAAAAAAAAATACAGTGGCGGCGCTCCC
>NC_041387.1:37775926-37856957 GCF_002162155.2 Triticum dicoccoides | reverse complement strand
TAGAATGCGCCGTGGATTGTCGTATCATTTTCATAGAATTTGAGTTTAAAAAACATAGAATTTGTTCGGGAATACGTAAGAGTTTGTGCATCTTTCATTGATAGAAGGAAAAGAGTACAGATAGTACAAGGTGCCCAAGCAATGCTCCAAGTCAGGAACGAGAGAGGGGATGAGAGAAAGGGTGTCACAACTCACAAGGGGTGGGGTGGGGGGAGGGAGAACGGCCTCACGGGGACTATTCGGGTAATATGTTGGCCAAGTCAATGTTTCTGGCCGCGGCCCAAAGGCGAGCCTCGCCGATGATGAGGTTGAGGAGACGCTGGAGAGAGGGAGCCTCGTCGTCGAACACGATGTTGTTCCGATGTTTCCAAAGAAGCCAGGCGCCAAGAAGCAGCAAGGAGGAGAGGCCTAGCCAGCGGCAGCGCAACAAAGGCAAGGGAGCCAACAACACCGTTAGGCATACAATGCTACATAGGCACTAAACGGTCATCTGACAAAGGACTGCTCCTCACTGGAACCTACCAACAATGCTGGCAGAGAATCTCAAAAAAAAATGCTGGCAGAGCACCCATGGCCGCAAAAGTCTAGCAAGGTCAGCTTTACACCATTGCTCACCCTCCTAACGGACGACCTCAACGATGGCTCGGGAGGAAGGTCTCGCCCCATTGAAGACGGTGTTGTTTCGATGGGGCCAAGTGTTGGTGCTAGAACCTGCGGATCTCGAGTAGGGGATCCCGAGCTGGTGATCTTGGCACGATGGTAACAGGAAGTAAAGGGGACACAATATTTACCCAGCTTCGGGCCCTCTCGAAGAGGTAAAACCCACGCCATGCTTTTGATTGTATTGATGTGGGAGATAGTACGGAGTAAAGGTATACACCATGAGATGTTGGGTAAGCTAACGAATATGAGATGATCTATTGATTAGTCTAGCCTTGATTTATATAATGTACGGGAGGCATAGGATTACAGGAGTCCTTGTCTTGTGCATCAAGTCTTGTGGAATCTCCCTTGTATGTGTCATGGGCCTCTCCAAGTGGCCCGTTAATGAACCGCCACGGGGTCCTTGGCCCGGCCCTCCTGGCCAGGAGATGACATGATGAGTACCTAGGACACCATCACCAAGGGCACTAGAACATGAGACCAAAGATGTTTCACTTTCTTGTCGCAATGACACCAGATTAGTCCACCAGCTGAAGATCTCTAACGGCGTTCATGGCATTCATGTTGCAAGGTTCCAGCACCTCAAGCAAAGTCGAGCGAGTCACCACACAATTAAGTAGTAGGTGTTGCAAGGTCTCAGGCTCCTGACCGCAAAGAGGGCATCATGGAGGTGCGACAGCCCATGCTTTTGCAACTGGTCGGCGGTCCAGCACCAGTTGTTAGCAACCAACCATGCAAGGAATTTGGCGGTGCGTGGAGAACGAGAGAGCTAAATTTCCTCCTTGGCCGGAGTTGAGACCAAACACAGGTGGAAATCTGCATAGGTCGATCATGAGGAATAGACTGTGCTCGGCTCCCAGTTCCATCGAAAGGAATCCTCCCCATCATGAAGCCGAATGTTGCCGACAATATCCCACAATTGCAGGAGTTCACCAATCTTCACTGGTGATAGGTTCGGGCCAACATCAATGACCCTAGCACCATGCACTCCTTCACACACTGAGCACGACTACAAGAACCAATGATGCACCTTGACTGCGAGGTGTGGAAAGCAATCCAAATATCTGCCCGAGCGGGTCCACTAGTCAGTCCAGAAGAGGGAGGTAGCATCATTGCAGATGCTTGTGTGGCAGACAAACATGGCACGTGTCTCCCAAGGGATCTGTCATGGTTTTGTCACGGCAGATGTCCTAAAGAAAGGATAGTTTGGAGGCCATCACAACTAGGTGGTTGCTTAAATAGGGTTGATCGGGAACAAAGGACACAAGTTTACCCAGGTTCGGCCCCTCACGGTGGAGGTAAAAACCTACTCCTGCTTGATTGATATTGATGGAGATCTCATTTACAAGGATGCGGTTTCGCTAACCTAGCTCTCGAGAGATTGCAACTTAAGTATTTTCATCCTGGGGGCTCCCCTTTATATAACAGGTTGAGTCCCCAGGTTTACAGCAGAGTTCGAGTCGTAGTGAAAACCCGTATCCTACTCTACCTCCTATATGTCTTGCCTTCCAAGTCAGGTGCTTCTAGGGGCCTTCTTCATAAGCCGGTCCACCTGTTTCTGCACGAGTCGGCCACTGGCCGGGTCATCTCACGGGCATTTAGTCCTTTCCTTGGTTATGGCTCTTTGACCCGTAGGACTGTATGACCCACAGTGCCTTCAGGCCTGAGCCGGATCATGGTCATGAGGAATAACCCCAACATTAGCCCCCGGTTTAACTTGGATTTATCCATGTTAAACTCATCCTGAAAATAAGATAAAGGAAACAAAAAAGGTGAAGGATTAAGCTTCAGGAATAAGATAAAGGAAACAAAAAAGGGTGAAGGATTAAGCTTTGGGTCTATTTCTTGAGCCGACGTCTTATTATCTCTCCATCGCTTCTTGTTCCGTTCTTGAGAGGTGTCCGGTTGGGTCATTTGATTTGCCGGGTCGTGGAGCACGCTCCACAGTTAGCATTTATGTGTCATCTCATAACGTGACATCACCCCACTGTCTTTCCAAAATCCATGCATGACATCACAATGGATCTTTGGGTGGATTTTGTATTGTCTTGTCAGGCATGAGAATCGAGGAGTCCTTTTAACAACAATTTATTATGCCCCCCCCCCCCGGAATTTCGCACTTGTCATTTCGGGTCCTCCCCCCTCTTATAAATAGAACATAGCCCTCGAGCTCACTTTTACCATCTCTACCTCCAAGCTCTTCTTCTTCCTCGTGCTCCTTGTGACCGAAACTCCGCTGCGCCTCCTCGGGTTCATCGTACGTGCAGACAGCGACTTCTACATTGCCACAGCCGTCGCCGGAGCTCTTCGGGAATGTCGCAGCTACGCTTACGAACCGAAGCTCTCGAGTTCTTCTCCACATATCTGTAAGCAGACCATCATATCTCTGTACTCCTCTTTGTCATAGTTCTTCACGGGTTCATTGTTACTCATCACAGTAGTAAGATTTAGGTCTTAAATGGATTGGCATACGTAGGGCTTATACTCTGCAATGCAGTCATTTACCTCATAGATACATTCTGCCATCTCAATGAACTCCACTACCCCCCTCACAGTAGACCATGTCACCAACCTAGGTTTTTCATTTTTGCTCTTTTTGTAACCATTTTTCAGATCTGCACTGAGGATAAAACTGTACAATAGTTGTTTGTATCTATCTTGACCCGGAAACTTCTTTACAACTTTTGCCAGGTCATAAACTTTAGTAATATTTTTGCCGGCTTAAGCCATCGCCGGCTCATAATCTTCATTGTAATCCGTAGATGTTAGTTCCCAGCAAAGCTTGCTTATTTTGATAACCGCGACCCGATCTCTTTTCCGGCTTATAACTCAATTCATAACTGCCTCAACCCGGAACGCGTCCATGATTTTTGCATTATTAATACCTTGTAGTTGAAACTTCACTGCATCTAAACTGATGGCTCCAAAAGCTACCAAGGCGGTCTACTGGGCCAAGTCAACCATGTCTACACTTAGGTTGCCAACTCTAGTAGACTCCAGGTTGTTGCCAGCCCAAGGCGAAATAGAATGGCGCGCACCCAAAGAAGAAACTCACCCTCAGCCAGGCCAAAACAAGATTGTCATTTTTGCCGACCACTTGGACAGAGGCTTCCATCCGCCCGGCTCAAAATTCTTCTGAGATGTGCCCCATCATTTTGGCATCAGGCCTCAAGACCTTGACCCAAACTCGATCTTAAATTTGTGTCAGTTCCAAGTGTTCTGTGAGGTATACCTCCAGATTGAGCCAACCGTCAGCTTCTTCCAAGAATTTTTCTATCTTAATCATCAGACAGAGCACAAGAACGTACCAAGTATAGAACTTGGAGGGATTACTATCCAGAGCCAGAAAAACTCAGCTTTTCCTGGAGTAAAGCCGGCAAGCCATCCTAAAGTATGGCACAAGACCTGGTTTTATTGCAAAGACACCTCTCCAGCAGATCAACGTTAGTTGCCGAGTTACAGATTGGACCAACTTGACTCCTCAACCATGTTTCCGGGCTTCGCCTCCCAAGTAGAAAGGGAGAAGATGCATCCCTTGTATTCGAAGATTAATGCTCTAACGGCTCATGGCCTCACTAGAGTCCATCTGGTCTGGTGCTAGATGCGCTGGCGGATCCAACCCCTCAGCCTGAGGGGCCGGCTCATGCATACATACACAGGCGAGCCGGAGGATGCGCTACACTTTAGTCGGGTTGATCTATCACCTGCCAACCTGTTGAAAACTACCAAGAAATTACTTCGCAAAACTCGGGAGGCGGTTGAGATTGTAGGGCTCACCCCTTTCCAGGCAACTCGGCACCTCCGGTGAGTCGCCTTTTCCTTTCTTTCGTTCCATTTTTTTGCTTATTGATTTATTTAACATTCCAGCTTGTCATTTGCCCAAGAGGAATCTCAATGGTGGAAAAACAGAACCCCGAGTTCCCACTCCTCCCTAGGATGCCAACGCAATAGAGCCGGATGATGACAAGGAAGAAATTGAGGTAACAGAGCTTGATTCCCTCGACCATCTGTTTAAGGAACATGCTGACGCCACCACATTGCAGGAGAATACCGAGACCAACCAAGCCGGCGAGATGGAGATAAACCCTTCTTATTCCGACTTAGAACCAGTTGTCCCAAAGAAAATGCGATGAGCAATCTAAAAGGTACCGTTTTCACATCTAGACACTCACTTAGATCCATAATTTCTTTTAAAGGAAACTCAGTATGCTGGCACCTAAAGGCGGAAGACCTGGATCAGTTTGGGAGAATTGACCGACGGCTTACCAACGAGCCGTCTTCACGAAGGGCACGAACTGAGGTGCCTCACAGCCCAACTCCTTCACTCCCTCAGGCCGGCTTAATAAAACAACCCCTTCATCCATCTGTCCCAGACTATCACATGACTTCACCATCATCTGATGAATCCAACGCCACTCAGGTGCCGGCTTTTACCATCAATCATGGGTAAGTATTTTACAAGCATATGCTTTTCCTTTTTACTTGCATCATCTTAATTTCCTTTGTTACTAAATCACGTAAGTTATTCTAGAGCTAAGGCCTTTACCAGGAAGAAAGTTGGTGAAACGAGTGCTGCTGCTCCAGAATCTGTAAACCCCCCTCAATATGATTCAAGGGTCGGCCTGAAGACCCAGAATGAGCCATCTGGCGAGGCTGGAAAAGCAAATGATACGGAGCTGACTGGCGAGGATGAGCCGGCTCAGCAAGATAAACCTGTCAGCCCTACCTGCGTCTCCACTCTTATAGTGGAGGAGAAAGAAGATCCATCTAGTGACATGCCCCTAGAGATGACTTATGTTGATGTGATGGTTACTGGAGAAAGACATAGTGCTCAAGAAACATCAAGTATTTTGACAAAAAATTATAGCCAAAAATGAGTCACCAATGAAGGAGAAAGGAAAGAGTAAGCTTGAACTTCCATCTTTGGTGCTTAGGCCAGGTAGTTATGCTTGGATGTAGCCCCCAAGGGCCGGGTCATTATGTAAATAACAAACTGGGACTTCTGTAAATTTGTACCAGGAGCGTGAGCAAATGGTAGCTCTTAAGGATAGGCTCATCATCATGTGGTGGGTCAGGTCTTTTTAATATAGGTAGTATTTAAAAATGACAATGCATTAGCCCCCAAGTGCCATGTTGAATGCTTGCAGCTACATGAGACTTTGATATAATATAGGTCCAAAATCTGACTGGTGTAGCCCCCAAGTGGCAGGTCGTTAGCCAGCGGCGGCTTGGGACTTCCAATAATGTTTCTGAGTTTGTAATTCTGATATGGAGGCAGCGGCGGAGGCACCACCCAGCGTCCCTGGGCACTTGCCCATGCTCGCTTGTCCTGGACAATAGCGATCGATCCAAAATCTAAAGGGCAAAACACGTTCCGTGGGTTAGTTTACCTGGGCAAAATAAATGGGCCTTTGATTCTCACAGCGGCCCAACACAGCAGTCTGCACTCTGCAGCCCAGACCTATACAGAAGACACGCGAGGGGAATACGTTAGATCGACCGCTTGATGAACTCCCCGTCTCTTTGTTTTCTCACAGGCGGCGAACGCATGAACTTGGACTGGCGGCTTGCGCTACAACCCTGGACGGCTAGACACATGGCTAGTGGTGAGCGGACACGAGGCACCTAGGCAATGTACTCGTCCGGTCGTCCCTCAACCCCCTCCTTCTCATTCGGCTTCGCCTTCGTTCGGTAATAATCTAACTACCTAAAAATCCTCCATCAGAATTAGGGTTAGCCGACTAGGGATCCCTTATCTCTGAATAATTTGTGGCTAGGGAATGAATTGTTCATTTGTTCTTGTAGAATTAATTGGAAGGAGAGCTTGTTGTGCTTCACATTACTGAACATCTTGACGTAGAACTGTAGAAGGGGAGATAATAGATTACAGATTACGTTCTGTTTATTTTTAGGTCAGGACCTCCGAACGTTTTGATCCTCATATGGTTTTCCTCATCATATCATGTATAAGTATTTATTTTCAAGTCAATTAATCTGTAGAACTAACTGTCTAGCAACTACTTTCAAGTAGTTCTGTACTATGAACTTGTCACTTGTGGTAGCTCATTTTCTTATTTACTTGTTTAACAACTAACCTCAAACTTTATCATTAAATTTCAGAAATGATGAGGTTCTTGATTGATAAAGCAAGCATTGAAAATGTGAATGGTGTGCAATCGGAAATAGAAGTGGAGGCACAACCAACTCCTAACATTGCCAATGAATTTAATCCAAATGATACTGAGTGTGATCCAGGAAAGAGGAAACAAATTTGTGAGTATCCTCCTAATATTCAAGATCAAGTGAGAAGAGCATATGTATTGAAGGGTCCAATGCAACCAGATTTGAATAAAGTTCCTCGTACTTACTTTGGAAGTTCACGTTCATCAAGAGCATTTTCTATATCTTGGTACAAAATCATTCATGGATTGAATACAATGAGTGGAAGAAGGCAACTTATTATTTTTATTGCTTTCTCTTTAAGCAACCAAGAAGGGTTGAGCACTTTGGTTAGGATGTATTCACCAAAGAAGGATTCACTGATTGGAAGCATGCATCCAAAGCCTTCAAAGATCATATTGGTGGTCCTGGTAGTAAGCACAATTGTTGCATCAAGCATTATGATGATTATAATAATTAGAGACAAAATGTGGGAAGCAATCTTGGTAGAGCAAGCAAGGAATCAGAAGAAATGTATAAGATCCGCTTGACTTGTTCTGTAAGTTGTTCAAGATATCTCATCGCACAAGGATTGGCTTTCTGTGGACATGACGAGTCCTCTACTTCTCTGAGCAAGGGAAATTTAAGAGAGATGATAGATTTGGAAAAGACTAAAATGAACAAGTGAGAGATGCTTTTGACTATGGTGGAAGAAATTGCATAATGACATCTGGTGACATTCAAAAGGAGCTTGCAATGTGTTGCGCACATGAAGTTACCAAGAGGATCATGGCTGAGCTTGGTGATAAACAATTCTCTATGCTTATTGATGAATCGCGCGATATATTTGTGAAAGAGCAAATGGCAGTGATGTTGAGGTTAGTAATTTCTCTTTCTTTCATTATTTTTTTGCCATTTATTCTCTATGTTGTCAACTAACCTTGTTTTTTATATAGGTTTTTGAATGACAAAGGAAAGGTCGTGGAACGATCTATTGCTTTGTATCATGTCAAAGATACTACATCTGAGGCACTGAAGAATGCTCTTTATGCAATTATTGATCATTATAAGTTATCTATTTCAAGGATACAAGGGCAGGGATATGATGGTGCTTCAAATATGAGAGGCAAGCTTAATCTATACTACTTATAAAAGAGCAAACATAATCTTCTTTAAGTGCACCCCACAAAACGTACACGGATACATTACCACCGCATGATTAGTCCCACTAAACTCAATCTAACAGCTAGCCTTAACCTATCTGTTCTCTGTGTGCACTTAGCAATTTACATTGACTGACCGTACTCCACCATGGAGGAAAATATGAAGTTCACGCCTGGTCAATTAGGAAACTATAATCACGGACACATCCTATTAAGAAACTAATCACACACGCATCTAATTATTAGGAAACTAATCACGAACGCATCCTATTATTAGGAAACTAATCACGGGTGCATCCTATTATTAGGAAAATAATCACGAGCGCATCCTATTAGGAAATTAATCACGAACACATCTAATTATTAGGAAACTAATCACGGACGCATCCTATTAGATAACTAATCACGAACACATCTAATTATTAGGAAACTAATCGCGAGCGCATCCTGTCGTCTCCTATCAGGGAATCGCGATCGCGAGTCACCTGTCGTCACCAGCCCACCACCCACGCGAGCCACAATGGGAGACATGCGAAGAGGAGCTGCGGCTTCCTCCGAACACGCACACATGCCGTCGCCGCCTTCGTCTTCTGCCTGGAGGGCAGGTCACTCTTTTACTGACTGCAACGACTTTGCATCATACAGAGAGACCAACCATGTTTCTCCGAATATCTTGAATCATGATCCTTATGACTTCATCTCTACTACTTATAAGAAGTACATTTTTTCATTTGACTATTTTCCTGACATGGGAGGTAAGGTATGTTTTATCCACTAGAGTTGCTAAAATTGGAAGCATATCTGCAGTTTTTTCTTTCTAAACCGGCATTTGTTGGCCCTTTTTTGCCACGGTTATTCTTACAAGTGGTAGCCTACGTATCATTATTACTACAAACTCATAGGATATTTGTTATATTGTCAATATTTTAGAATGTTGAGCCCTTAAAGAAATGTGTACTACTCAAGTAACTATTCCAAGTTGTCATATTAATGCTTTTGTCCAGTGATTAACAATATAATTGCGCAATTTATCAATGAAATTTTTATTTGGTTTACATGTTCTATTTACATAATAAAGTAAGTCACTTTTCTTGCTTCCAGACATTACAACACTTGTGGTGTAATAGTAGAATCGGATGGTCCAACTAGCATTTTTTTGTCTTGTTTCACAACTGATTCTATGCAGTCAAAACATCTCTACACTTCTCTATGTGACAATGGCTTCCTCTTTTCAACAAACCATAGAGGTCTCTTCCCGCTATTGTGTGGTTGACACTCAATTGTAATAATAATTCTTGACTGGAGTTTGTTGGCACTGAAACGGTTCCTTAGCTTGTCCTAAGTGACATTTTCATGTGTGATTATACTTGCATAAATGTGTGCATATGGAGAATCATGATGAATCTCTAAATAATTTTGAGTTTTATACATTGGGAAAAGTGGGTGGTCTTTTAATACAGGAGACATGTTGATTAAGGAGAAACGATATTTCAAATTATTTGTATGAGTTGGGAATAAGAGATTGTGAACTTTATAGGGAAATTTCAAATTTATGAATAAATTGTCTTGTATTAAGTATAGTATAATGTGTTAATCCAAATAGACGCGTGTTGCATGTGCACACTTATTAGTCCAAATAGACGTGCGTTGCACGTGCATATTTACTAGTGGTTTGCAGAGAAAGATCATAGATGAAAACCCCTTTGCTTTCTATGTTCATTGATATGCTCACCGTTTGCAGTTCATGGTTGTTTCTGTTGCTAGTAGTTGCTCATCTATTCATGATTTCTTTGAGTACATCTCCTTAATTGTGACTACAACAAGTTCATCTTGCAAGAGAACGGATGAATTGACAGAGGCACAACACCAAGATATTCTGCACAAACTTGAGAGTGGCAAGATATCTATAGGAAGGGGCTGGCACCAATCATCTACTCTTGTTAGGTCGGGTGATACTAAATGGGGTTCCCATCATACTACTTTGCTCCGTTTGAATCAAATGTGGTCCTCCGTGTTACAAGTGATTAGTACGATTGATGAACATGGACGTGGGCCATCTCAAGCAACAAGTTTGATAGAAAAAATGGAGAGATTTAAATTTGCTTTCAATCTAAAGCTTATGTTGAAGTTGTTTGGCATCACAAATGAGCTCTCAAAAGTCTTGCAAAGAAAAGATCTTAATATTGTGCTTGCCATGGAATTAGTGGATGATGTCAAAGCTCGGCTACCAACTTTAAGAGAGAGTGGTTGGGATGATTTATTTTGTGATATTCAAGAATTTTGTGCTGCTAATAGTATTCCAGTGCCAAACATGGATGAAGTAATACCAGTTCATGGTCATTCAAGGAAAGTAGGGAGGACTGTCACTAATCTTCACCATTACCATGCAGAGATTTTTTATGTTGCTATTGGTAAAATATGCGTGGAGATGGATCACCGCTTTAGTGAAGGAGCTAATGGTGTGCTTGATTGCTTCTCATGTCTTGACCCCAATAATTCTTTCTCCAAGTTTAATGTTGATAAGCTTGCGCGTCTTGCTGAAATTCATCATGATGATTTTTCTAATGATGACCATGGAACAATAAGACAACAACTCCTCACTTATATAAGTCAAGTGAAAAGGCATGCTTATTTTTCTACTTGTGATGATGTTCAAAGTTTGGCCATGGAGATGGTTGAAACTGAGAAGCATTTGGTATTTCCATTGGTATACAAACTTATTGAGTTGGGTTGATATTGTCGGTGTCAACGGCATCTGTTGAGGGATATTTTTCAGCAATTAAGATTATCAAGACTAAACTGTGTAGTAAGATCAATAATTAATAGTTCAATGACTTGATGATATGTTACACCGAGTGGGAGTTATTCAAGTCAGTTGATGATAAGGATATTATTTGAACATTTATGCAATGAGCTCTCGGAAAGGGCATTTGCCTCGTGATTTTCTTTAGTGCCTTGTCGGTATGTTTCATCTGACCATCTCTATCTTGCATGCTTTTGATTTCACATCTCACAACTAAATGTATTTAATTACAAATACATTTTTATTGTAGTGCCTTCTAGGACCTTTGCAAACATGGCGAGTTTTCCTCTATGCAAGGCTGATTACCTGTCCTCCTTTTGGCAAAAATGAACAAGTGAGAGATGCTTTTGACTGTGCTGGAAGAAACTGCACAATCACATCTAGTGACATATGGTATGGATAGCTTTACATTTATTGGCAACATGGCAAGTTTGACTCTATGTAAGGCTGTTTATGTATTTTTTGTTGTCATGTCTCAACTTTATTTGGTCTACGAAGTGGACATTAGTATATTATCTCACTTTAAAATAAAATTTTGTGTGACTATTATGGTTCTGTTTTCATTTGATTATTAATGCGGACTTGTTATTCTGAAGCTTGGTGGTATAGTATATGTTCTGTATTTGAATACCCGACTTTTTATTTCTAGATTATATGCTTAGGCTTAACTTGCCCAGGCTCCACAAAATTTCTGGCTCCGCCACTGTATGCACGCAATGTTGAACCATGTCGAGTCATCAGCAGTCAGCTTGAAGAAAAGAGCTGAAAAAGGAAAAGAAGCTGAGAGAAAAGGCAAAAAGCCTATCCTCAAACTTCCACAAATCCCTGCTCAATGTGACAGATAAGCTCGAGAAGGCCAAGGCTGATTTTGCGAAGGAGAAAGCCACCTTAGTGAAACGTACCGAAGAGGCCGATTCAAGGCACGAGCCAGTCACCCAAGAGTTGGTGACTTTGAAAGGCCATATTAAAGATATGTGCATAGCCATCTTCGGTAAGCATGAATTCTTGGAATTCACCAACTAATGTCGCCTTAAGATATTAGCCGGGTTACTGATGTTTCTTTTACGTGTATCGATAGGCAAAAGCAATCACAATTTAGTTGAACTTCCTCTGGTAAAATTGAAGGCACTCTATAAATTCCTGGAACAATTGTATGTAGGTGGTGCCTACTGCATTATGGCAGTGAAGAACATGAAGGCACCACCTCATTATATCATGGGCATGATGAAGGAGCTTTCCACTATTCCAAAGTGGATCTAGGAGTTGAAGAATTCAGACTGTCGGCAGGGAGCCATGTATTCACTTGCTCATGCTAAAGTGTATCTGCTAGAGATGGAGGCGGCTCTTCTAGAAGAGGGGTTCCCAGAATTCAATGTGGATAACACCCCCTTTATGGAGAAGGGTTATCTGCATTGTGTGAATGAGACCCGGGTGATAGCGACCAAGATTGCTCAAGAACTGGACTTGGCGAAATTCCAAGCCGGTTACTCAGAAGTCGGCAAACGCATTAACCCGTCCGAGCCCAAGCCAGTGGAACTTGTACCTCCTCATCGTAAGCAAAACTTTGCTCCTGATGTCAACCCTTCATTAGTCACGAGACAAGACTCAATTTTCCAAGTTTTTTCATCAATCCAGTGGGTGGCAGATGACCTCCAAACCGAAGCAACAACCAGTGAGGGTCAAGAAGAGCCGGCGCAAGCTGACCCAGCCACGACTGGAGCGGAAGGCAATGTCAACCTAGAGAGCTCCATGGCCGGCTTACAATGATATCCTTTGTCGACTTGTGTTTCATAAAACTTTGATGAAAAGTGGCCCCGTTGTGGCATGCAATAGTTGATAGAAAAAAAATCAGACTTGACAATGCCTTCGTGCATTGAATATGCTTTAACCTTTGAGACAATAATGGGGTGATGAGAAATCTATGCTGACTACTTCTTGTTCCCCAACCCGGCAATTTGGTATGTGATTTGTTGTGATTTTAAATCTTTAGCTGTATTGGTAGAATAACCCAGCAAAATATATGAGAAGTCCATAAGTGTTGTATTGTGCTACATGACACAAGTTGGACTTTCAAGCTCAAGGAAAACTTGTACCCAAGGACCACCTTTTTAAACCAGTGTTATTTATAACCCGGTGCTTATAAAAATAAATACCTACAAAAAAATCACAGATAGAATAACATGACAGAAGAAAATGATTTAAAATAATAAGGCTATGTTCGAGGCACAACATAAAGACCGGCTTTCAAAGCTCAAGTCTGATTTGCTTCTGTGAAGCAGGCCTTGTAGCCTCTTTTGATTTATCCTCGCTCTCTGAAAGTCGGCTCTCTCATGACTTAAGCGGTGTTTTAACTTTGATAAGTTCAGGGTCAGCAGTGTGATTGACTTGGTCCTTCCCAAGGGGGTGAGAGCTTATGCATACCTGTCTGTTCTTGGATCAGACGGAGCACTAAGTCACCCTCTTGGACTGCGTTCATAGGTCTTGCTGATTTATCGTTAATCGTGCTGCTGCAAGACCGCGTTCTTCCTCTAAAGCATCTAGGGAGTCTTGAGGAGCTTTCTCATTATCTGATTTGACATATGTTGCAACTCTGGGGGAGTCATGATGGATATCACTTGGCAAGATGGCTTCTGCACCATAAATCAGGAAGAACGACGTATAGGTTGTTGACGTATTGGGAGTAGTCTGTATGCTCCAAAGGACTGTGGGGAGCTCCTCAACCTAGCATCCAGGAGTGCGCTCAAGAGGAACCACGAGTCTTAGCTTAATCTCGCTCAATAACTCTTGATTAGTGTGTTCTGCTTGACCATTGGACTGTGGATGCACCACTGAAGCAAGATCAAGCCGGATGTGCTCTTTCTGACAATACAGTTTCATAACTCCTTTGGAGAAGTTAGTGCCATTGTCTGTGATGATGTTGTGTGGATAGAAAACGGGGAAAATCAGCTTCTTGAGGAATTTAACCGTGGTTCACAATTACTTACTAGTTCCGCCTCGACCCACTTGGTTATCAACTGCAACCAAAAGGTGAGTCTTTTTATCCTTTGATTATTTGGAAGGACCAACCACGTCAAGCCCCCAGGCTGCAAAAGGCCAAGTGATTGGTATCATCCAAAGTTCTTGAGCCAGCATGTTGAAGGAAATATGCCCTAGAGGCAATAATAAAGTTATTATTTATTTCCTTATTTCATGATAAATGTTTATTATTCATGCTAGAATTGTATTAACCGGAAACATAATACATGTGTGAATACATAGACAAACATAGTGTCACTAGTATGCCTCTACTTGACTAGCTTGTTGATCAAAGATGGTTATGTTTCCTAACCATAGACGTGTGTTGTCATTTGATTAATGGGATCACATCATTAGGAGAATGATGTGATTGACATGACCCATTCCGTTAGCCTAGCACTTGATCATTTAGTATGTTGCTATTGCTTTCTTCATGACTTATACATGTTCCTTTAACTATGAGATTATGCAACTCCCGTTTACCGGAGGAACACTTTGGGTGCTACCAAACGTCACAACGTAACTGGGTGATTATAAAGGAGTACTACAGGTGTCTCCAAAGGTACATGTTGGGTTGGCGTATTTCGAGATTAGGTTTTGTCACTCTGATTGTCGGAGAGGTATCTCTGGGCCCTCTCGGTAATGCACATCACTATAAGCCTTGCAAGCAATGTGGCCAATGAGTTGGTTACGGAATGATGCATTACGAAACGAGTAAAGAGACTTGCCGGTAACGAGATTGAACTAGGTATTGAGATACCGACGATCGAATCTCGGGCAAGTAACATACCGATGACAAAGGGAACAACGTATGTTGTTATGCGGTTTGACCGATAAAGATCTTCATAGAATATGTGGGTGCCAATATGGGCATCCAGGTCCCGCTATTGGTTATTGACCGAGAATAGTTCTAGGTCATGTCTACATAGTTCTCGAACCCGTAGGGTCCGCACGCTTAAGGTTTCGATGACAGTTATATTATGAGTTTATGTGTTTTGATGTACCGAAGGAGTTGGAGTCCCGGATGAGATCGGGGACATGACGAGGGGTCTCGAAATGGCCGAGACGTAAAGATCGATATATTGCACGACTATATTTGGAGTTCGGAAAGGTTCCGAGTGATTCGGGTATTTTTCGGAGTACCGGAGAGTTACGGGAATTCGCCGGGGAGTATATGGGCCTATTGGGCTTTAGGGGAAAGAGAGAGGAGAGGTTGGGCGCCCCCCCAAGGCCTAGTCTGAATTGGACTAGGGGGAGGGGCTGCGCCCCCTCCTTCCTTCTCTTCTCTTCCCCCTTTGCTTGACTCCTACTCCTACTACTTGGAAGGGGGGAATCCTACTCCCGGTGGGAGTAGGACTGCTCCTTGGTGCGCCTCCTCCTAGGCCGGCCACCCCCTCCCTTGCTCCTTTATATACGGGGGCAGGGGGGCACCCTAGGACACACAAGTTGATCTACGGATCGTTCCTTAGCCGTGTGCGGTGCCCCCCTCCACCATATTCCACCTCGGTCATATCATCGCGGAGTTTAGGCGAAGCCCTGCGCCGGTGGAGCATCATCATCGTCACCACGCCGTCGTGCTGACAGAATTCATCCCCGACACTTTGCTGGATCGGAGTCCGGGGATCGTCATCGAGCTGAACGTGTGCTGAACTCGGAGGTGCCGTACGTTCGGTACTTGGATCGGTCGGATCGTGAAGATGTACGACTACATCAACCACATTGTCATAACGCTTCCGCTTATGGTCTACGAGGGTACGTGGACAACACTCTCCCCTCTCGTTGCTATGCCATCACCATGATCTTGCGCGTGCGTAGGATTTTTTTTGAAATTACTATGTTCCCCAACAGTGGCATCCGAGCCTAGCTTTTATGCGTTGATGTTATATGCACGAGTACAACACAAGTGAGTTGTGGGCGATACAAGTCATACTGCTTACCAGCATGTCATACTTTGGTTCAGCGGTATTGTTGGATGAAGCGGCCCGGACCGACATTACGCGTACGCTTACGCGAGACTGGTTTTACCGCCGTGCTTTGCACACAGGTGACTAGCGGGTGTCAGTTTCTCCAACTTTAGTTGAACCGAGTGTGGTTACGCCCGGTCCTTGCGAAGGTTAAAACATCACTAACTTGACGAACTATCGTTGTGGTTTTGATGCGTAGATAAGAACGGTTCTTGCTAAGCCCGTAGCAGCCACGTAAAAATTTGCAACAACAAAGTAGAGGACGTCTAACTTGTTTTTGCAAGGCATGTTGTGATGTGATATGGTCAAGATGTGATGCTATATTTTATTGTATGAGATGATCATGTTTTGTAATTGAAGTTATCGGCAACTGGCAGGAGCCATATGGTTGTCGCTTTATTGTATGAAATGCAAACGCCCTGTAATTGCTTTACTTTATCACTAAGCGGTAGCGATAGTCGTAGAAGCAATAGATGGCGTAAACGTCAACGATGCTACGATGGAGATCAAGGTGTCGTGCTGGTGACGATGGTGATCACGATGGTGCTTCGGAGATGGAGATCACAAGCACAAGATGATAATGACCATATCATATCACTTATATTGATTGCATGTGATGTTTATCCTTAATGCATCTTATCGTGCTTTGATTGACGGTAGCATTTTAAGATGATCTCTCACTAATTATCAAGAAGTGTTCTCCCTGAGTATGCACCATTGCGAAAGTTCTTCGTGCTGAGACACCACGTGATGATCGGGTGTGATAGGCTCTATGTTCAAATACAACGGGTGCAAAACAGTTGCACACGCGGAATACTCAGGTTAAACTTGACGAGCCTAGCATATACAGATATGGCCTCAGAACACGGAGACCGAAAGGTCGAGTGTGAATCATATAGTAGATATGATCAACATAGTGATGTTCACCATTGAAAACTACTCCATCTCACGTGATGATCGGACATGGTTTAGTTGATTTGGATCACGTGATCACTTAGATGACTAGAGAGATGTCTGTCTAAGTGGGAGTTCTTAAGTAATATGATTAATTGAACTTAAATTTATCATGAACTTAGTCCTAGTAGTATTTTGCAAATTATGTTGTAGATCAATAGCTCGCGTTGTTGCTTTCATATGTTTATTTTGATATGTTCCTAGAGAAAATTGTGTTGAAAGATGTTAGTAGCAATGATGCGGATTGGATCCGTGATCTGAGGTTTATCCTCATTGCTGCATAGAAGAATTATGTCCTTGATGCACCGCTAGGTGACAAACCTATTGCAGGAGCAGATGCAGACGTTATGAACGTTTGGCTAGCTCAATATGATGACTACTTGATAGTTTAGTGCACCATGCTTAACGGTTTAGAATCGGGACTTCAAAGACGTTTTGAACGTCATGGACCATATGAGATGTTCCAGGAGTTGAAGTTAATATTTCCAGCAAATACCCGAGTTGAGAGATATGAAGTCTCCAACAAGTTCTATAGCTAAAAGATGGAGGAGAATCGCTCAACTAGTGAGCATGTGCTCAGATTGTCTGGGTACTTCAATCGCTTGAATCAAGTGGGAGTTAATCTTCCAGATAAGATAGTGATTGACAGAATTCTCTAGTCACCATCACTAAGTTACTAGAACTTCGTGATGAACTATAGTATGCAAGGGATGACGAAAATGATTCCCGAGCTCTTCGTAATGTTGAAATCGACGAAGGTAGAAATCAAAGAAAGAGCATCAAGTGTTGATGATTGACAAGACCACTAGTTTCAAGAAAAGGGCAAAGGAAAAGAAAGGGAAACTTCAAGTAGAATGGCAAACAAGTTGTCACTCCCGTAAAGAAGACCAAAGCTGGACCAAAGCCTGAAATTGAGTGTTAACATTGCAAAGGAAATGGTCACTGGAAGCGGAAATTCCCTGAATATTTGGTGGATAAGAAGGATGGCAAAGTGAACAAGGGTATATTTGATATACAGGTTATTGATGTGTGCCTTACTAGTGTTTATAGTAGCCCCTGAGTATTTGATACTTGTTCGGTTGCTAAGATTAGTAACTCGAAACATGAGTTACAGAATAAACAGAGACTAGTTGAGGGTGAAGTGACGATGTGTGTTGGAAGTGGTTCCAAGATTGATATGATCATCATCGCACACTCCCTATACTTTCAGGATTAGTGTTAAACCTAAATAAATGTTATTTGGCGTTTGTGTTGAGCATGAATATGATTTGATCATGTTTATTGCAATACGGTTATTCATTTAAAGTCGGAGAATAAATTGTTGTTCTGTTTACATGAATAAAACCTTCAATGGTCATACACCCAATGAAAATAGTTTGTTGGATCTCGATCGTAGTGATACACATATTCATAATGTTGAAGCCAAAAGATGCAAAGTTAATAATGATAGTGCAACTTATTTGTGGCACTGCCGTTTGGGTCATATCGGTGTAAAGCGCATGAAGAAACTCCATAAAGATGGATTTTCGGAATCACTTGGTTATGAATCATTTGATGCTTGCGACCCGTGCCTATTGGGCAAGATGACTAAAACTCCGTTCTCTGGAACAATGGAACGAGCTACTGACTTATTGGAAATAATACATACCGATGTATGCGATCCAATGAGTGTTGATGCGCGTGGCAAGTATCGTTATTTTCTGACCTTCACAGATGATTTGAGCAGATATGGGTATATCTACTTGATGAAACATAAGTCTGAAATAGTTGAAAGGTTTAAAGAATTTCAGAGTGAAGTGGAAAAATCATCATAACAAGAAAATAAAGTTTCTGCGATCTGATCGCGGAGACGAATATTTGAGTTACGAGTTTGGTCTTCAATTAAAACAATGTGGAATAGTTTCACAGCTCACGCCACCTGGAACACCACAACGTTATGGTGTGTCCGAACGTCGTAACCGCACTTTATTGGATATGGTGCGATCTGTGATGTCTCTTACTGATTTACCACTATTGTTTTGGGGTTATGCATTAGAGGCAGCTGCATTCACGTTAAAAGGGCATCATCTAAATCCGTTGAGACGACACCGTATGAACTATGGTTTAGCAGTAAACCTAAGCTGTCGTTTCTTAAAGTTTGGTGTTGCGATGCTTATATGAAAAAGGTTTTCAACCTGATAAGCTCAAACCCAAATCGGAGAAGTGCGTCTTCATAGAGTACCCAAAGGAAACTGTTGGGTACTCCTTCTATCACAGATCCTAAGGCAAAACATTCGTTGCTAAGAATGGATCCTTTCTAGAGAAGGAGTTTCTCTCGAAAGAAGTGAGTGGGAGGAAAGTAGAACTTGATGAGGTAACTGTACCTGCTCCCGAATTGGAAAGTAGTTCATCACAGAAATCAGTTCCAGTGATTCCTACACCAATTAGTGAGGAAGCTAATGATGATGATCATGAAACTTCAGATCAAGTTACTACAGAACCTCGTAGGTCTTCCAGAGTATGGTCCGCACCAGAGTGGTACGGTAATCCTGTTCTGAAAGTCATGTTACTAGACCATGATAATGAAGGAAATATGCCCTAGAGGCAATAATAAAGTTATTATTTATTTCCTCATATCATGATAAATGTTTATTATTCATGCTAGAATTGTATTAACCGGAAACATGATACATGTGTGAATACATAGACAAACATAAAGTCACTAGTATGCCTCTACTTGACTACCTCATTAATCAAAGATGGTTATGTTTCCTAACCATAGACATGTGTTGTCATTTGATTAATGGGATCACATCATTAGGATAATGATGTGATTGACATGACCCATTCCGTTAGCCTAGCACTTGATCGTTTAGTATATTGCTATTGCTTTCTTCATGACTTATACAAAGTTCCTGCAACTATGAGATTGTGCAACTCCCATTTACCGGAAGAACACTTTGTGTGCTACCAAACGTCACAACGTAACTGGGTGATTATAAAGGTGCTCTACAGGTGTTTCCGAAGGTACATGTTGGGTTGGTATAATTCGAGATTAGGTTTTGTCACTCCGATTGTCGGAGAGGTATCTTTGGGCCCTCTCGGTAATACTCATCACCTAAGCCTTGCAAGCATTGTAACTAATGAGTTAGTTATAAGATGATGTGTTACAGAACGAGTAAAGAGACTTGCCGGTAACGAGATTGAACTAGGTATTGGATACCGACGATCAAATCTCGGGCAAGTAACATACCGATGACAAAGGGAACAACGTATGTTGTTATGCGGTTTGACCGATAAAGATCTTCGTAGAATATGTAGGAACCAATATGGGCATCCAGGTCCCGCTATTGGCTATTGACCGAGAATGGTTCTAGGTCATGTCTACATAGTTCTCGAACCCGTAGGGTCCGCACACTTAACGTTACAATGACAGTTTATTATGAGTTTATAAGTTTTGATGTACCGAAGTTTGTTCGGAGTCCCGGATGTGATCACGGACATGACGAGGAGTCTCGAAATGGTCGAGACATAAAGATTGATATATTGGACGACTATATTCGGACACCGGAAGTGTTCCGGACGTTTTCGGCGAAACCCGGAGTGCCGGAGGGTTACCGGAACCCCCCCGGGAGAGATAATGGGCCACATGGGCCTTGGTGGAAAGAGAGAGGGGCGGCCAGGGTGGGCCGCGCGCCCCCTCTCCCTCTGGTCCGAATTGGACTAGGAGGGGGGGCGCCCCCCTCTTTCCTTCCCCTCTCTCCCCCTTCCTTTCCCCTCCTAGTAGGAGTAGGAAAGGGGGAATACTACTCCTACTAGGAGGAGGACTCCTCCTCCTTGGCGCGCCCACTAGGGCCGGCCGGCCTCCCCCTCCCTCCTTTATATACGGGGGCAGGGGGGCACCCCAGCAAAACACAAGTTGATCTACGGATCGTTCCTTAGCCGTGTGCGGTGCCCCCTCCACCATATTCCACCTCGGTCATATTGTCGCGGAGTTTAGGCGAAGCCCTGCGCCGGTAGAACATCATCATCGTCACCACACCGTCGTGCTGACAGAACTCATCCCCGAAGCTTTGCTGGATCGGAGCCCGGGGATCGTCATCGAGCTGAACGTGTGCTGAACTCGGAGGTGCCATACGTTCGGTGCTTGGATCGGTCGGATCCTGAAAGACGTACGACTACATCAACCGCGTTGTCATAACGCTTCCGCTTACGGTCTACGAGGGTACGTGGACGAACACTCTCCCCTCTCGTTGCTATGCCATCACCATGATCTTGCGTGTGCGTAGGAATTTTTTTGAAATTACTACGTTTCCCAACAGTGGCATCCGAGCCTAGGTTTTATGCGTTGATGTTATATGCACGAGTAGAACACAAGTGAGTTGTGGGCGATACAAGTCATACTGCTTACCAGCATGTCATACTTTGGTTCGGCGGTATTGTGAGATGAAGCGGCCCGGACCAACATTACGCGTACGCTTACGCGAGACTGGTTTCACCGTTGCGAGCAGTCGTGCTTAAAGGTGGCTAGCCGGTGTCTGTCTCTCTCACTTTAGCTGAATCAAGTGTGGCTACGCCCGGTCCTTGCGAAGGTTAAAACAACACTAACTTGACGAACTATCGTTGTGGTTTTGATGCGTAGGTAAGAACGGTTCTTGCTAAGCCCGTAGCAGCCACGTAAAATTTGCAACAACAAAGTAGAGGACGTCTAACTTGTTTTTGCAGGGCATGTTGTGATGTGATATGGTCAAGACGTGATGCTATATTTTATTGTATGAGATGATCATGTTTTGTAACCGAAGTTATCGGCAACTGGCAGGAGCCATATGGTTGTCGCTTTATTGTATGAAATGCAAACGCCCTGTAATTGTTTTACTTTATCACTAAGCGGTAGCGATAGTCGTAGAAGCAATAGATGGCGTAACAACAACGATGCTACGATGGAGATCAAGGTGTCGCGTCGGTGACGATGGTGATCACGACGGTGCTTCGAAGATGGAGATCACAAGCACAAGATGATGATGGCCATATCATATCACTTATATTGATTGCATGTGATGTTTATCCTTTATGCATCTTATCTTGCTTTGATTGACGGTAGCATTTTAAGATGATCTCTCACTTAATAATCAAGAAGTGTTCTCCCTGAGTATGCACCATTGCCAAAGTTCGTCGTGCCCAGACACCACATGATGATCGGGTGTGATAAGCTCTACGTCCATCTACAACGGGTGCAAGACAGTTTTGCACACGCGGAATACTCAGGTTAAACTTGACGAGCCTAGCATATGCAGATATGGCCTCGGAACACGGAGACTGAAAGGTCGAGCGTGAATCATATAGTAGATATGATCAACATAGTGATGTTCACCATTGAAAACTACTCCATCTCACGTGATGATCGGTTATGGTTTAGTTGATTTGGATCACGTGATCACTTAGATGACTAGAGAGATGTCTGTCTAAGTGGGAGTTCTTAAGTAATATGATTAATTGAACTTAAATTTATCATGAACTTAGTACCTGATAGTATTTTGCTTGTCTATGTTTGTTTGTAGATAGATGGCTCGTGATGTTGTTCCGTTGAATTTTAATGCGTTCCTTGAGAAAGCAAAGTTGAAAGATGATGGTAGCAATTACACGGACTGGGTCCGTAACCTGAGGATTATCCTCATTGCTACACAGAAAAGTTACGTCCTAGAAGCACCGCTGGGTGCCAGGCCTGCTGCTGATGCAACTGACAATGTTAAGAACGTCTGGCAGAGCAAAGCTGATGACTATTCTATAGTTCAGTGTGCCATGCTTTACGGCTTAGAACCGGGTCTTCAACGACGTTTTGAACGTCATGGAGCATATGAGATGTTCCAGGAGTTGAAGTTAATATTTCAAGCAAATGCCCGGATTGAGAGATATGAAGTCTCCAATAAGTTCTACAGCTGCAAGATGGAGGAGAATAGTTCTGTCAGTGAACATATACTCAAAATGTCTGGGTATAATAATCACTTGATTCAACTGGGAGTTAATCTTCCGGATGATAGCGTCATTGACAAAATTCTCCAATCACTGCCACCAAGCTACAAGAGCTTTGTGATGAACTATAATATGCAAGGGATGAACAAGACTATTCCCGAGCTCTTCGCAATGCTAAAAGCTGCAGAGGTAGAAATCAAGAAGGAGCATCAAGTGTTGATGGTCAACAAGACCACTAGTTTCAAGAAAAAGGGCAAAGGGAAGAAGAAGGGGAACTTCAAGAAGAACAGCAAGCAAGTCGCTGCTCAAGAGAAGAAACCCAAGTCTGGACCTAAGCCTGAAACTGAGTGCTTCTACTGCAAGCAGACTGGTCACTGGAAGCGGAACTGCCACAAGTATTTGGCGGATAAGAAGGATGGCAAAGTGAACAAAGGTATATGTGATATACATGTTATTGATGTGTACCTAACTAGAGCTCGTAGTAGCACCTGGGTATTTGATACTGGTTCTGTTGCTAATATTTGCAACTCGAAACAGGGACTACGGAATAAGCGAGCACTGGCCAAGGACGAGGTGACGATGCGCGTGGGAAACGGTTCCAAAGTCGATGTGATCGCGGTCGGCACGCTACCTCTACATCTACCTTCGGGATTAGTTTTAGACCTGAATAATTGTTATTTGGTTCCAGCGTTGAGCTTGAACATTATATCTGGATCTTGTTTGATGCGAGACGGTTATTCATTTAAATCAGAGAATAATGGTTGTTCTATTTATATGAGTAATATCTTTTATGGTCATGCACCCTTGAAGAGTGGTCTATTTTTATTAAATCTCGATAGTGGTGATACACATATTCATAGTGTTGAAACCAAAAGATGCAGAGTTAATAATGATAGTGCAACTTATTTGTGGCACTGCCGTTTGGGTCATATCGGTGTGAAGCGCATGAAGAAACTCCATACTGATGGACTTTTGGAATCGCTTGATTATGAATCAATTGGTACTTGCGAACCGTGCCTTATGGGCAAGATGACTAAAACGCCATTCTCCGGAGCTATGGAGCGAGCAACTGATTTGTTGGAAATCATACATACTGATGTTTGTGGCCCAATGAATGTTGAGGCTCGCGGCGGGTATCGTTATTTTCTCACCTTCACAGATGATTTGAGCAGATATGGGTATATCTACTTGATGAAACACAAGTCTGAAACATTTGAAAAGTTCAAAGAATTTCAGAGTGAAGTGGAAAATCATCGTAACAAGAAAATAAAGTTTCTATGATCTGATCGTGGAGGAGAGTATTTGAGTTATGAGTTTGGCCTACACTTGAAACAATGTGGAATAGTTTCGCAACTCACGCCACCTGGAACACCACAACGAAATGGTGTGTCCGAACGTTGTAATCGTACTTTACTTGATATGGTGCGATCTATGATATCTCTTACTGATTTACCGCTATCGTTTTGGGGTTATGCTTTAGAGACGGCCGCGTTCACGTTAAATAGGGCACCATCAAAATCCGTTGAGACGATGCCTTATGAATTGTGGTTTGGCAAGAAACCAAAGTTGTCGTTTCTTAAAGTTTGGGGCTGCGATGCTTATGTGAAGAAACTTCAACCAGATAAGCTAGAACCTAAATCGGAGAAATATGTCTTCGTAGGATACCCAAAAGAGACTATTGGGTACACCTTCTATCACAGATCCGAAGGCAAGACATTCGTTGCTAAGAATGGATCCTTTCTAGAGAAGGAGTTTCTCTCGAAAGAAGTGAGTGGGAGGAAAGTAGAACTTGATGAGATAATTGTATCTACTCCCTTATTGGAAAGTAGTTCATCACGAGAACCGGTTCCTGTGACAACTACACCAATTAGTGGGGAAGCTAATGATAATGATCATGAAACTTCAGATCAAGTTTCTACTGAACCTCGTAGGTCTACCAGAGTAAGATCTGCACCATAGTGGTACGGTAATCCTATTATGGAAGTCATGTTACTTGACCATGATGAACCTACGAACTATGAGGAAGCGATGATGAGCCCGGATTCCGCAAAATGGCTAGAAGCCATGAAATCTGAGATGGGATCCATGTATGAAAACAAAGTATGGACTTTGGTTGACTTGCCCGATGATCGGCAAGCTATTGAGAATAAATGGATCTTTAAGAAGAAGACTGACGCTGATGGTAATATAACTGTCTATAAAGCTCGACTTGTTGCAAAAGGTTTTCGACAAGTTCAAGGGGTTGACTACGATGAGACTTTCTCACCCGTAGCGATGCTTAAGTCCGTCCGAATCATGTTAGCTATTGCTGCATTTCATGATTATGAAATTTGGCAAATGGATGTCAAGACTGCATTCTTGAATGGATTTCTAGAAGAAGAGTTGTATATGATGCAGCCGGAAGGTTTTGTCGATCCAAAAGGTGCTGACAAAGTGTGCAAGCTCTAGCGTTCCATTTATGGACTGGTGCAAGCATCTCGGAGTTGGAATAAACGCTTTGATAGTGTGATCAAAGCATATGGTTTTATACAGACTTTTGGAGAAGCCTGTATTTACAAGAAAGTGAGTGGGAGCTCTGTAGCATTTCTAATTTTATATGTAGATGACATATTATTAATTGGAAATGATATAGAATTTCTGGATAGCATAAAAGCATACTTGAATAAAAGTTTTTCAATGAAAGACCTCGGTGAAGCTGCTTACATATTGGGCATCAAGATCTATAGAGATAGATCAAGACGCTTAATAGGACTTTCACAAAGCACATACCTTGACAAAATTTTGAAAAAGTTCAAAATGGATCAGGCAAAGAAAGGATTCTTGCCTGTGCTACAAGTTGTAAAGTTGAGTCAAACTCAATGCCCGGCCACAGCAGAAGATAGAGAGAAAATTAAAAATGTTCCCTATACTTCAGCCATAGGCTCTATCATGTATGCAATGCTATGTACCAGACCTGACGTATGCTTAGCAATAAGCTTGGCAGGAAGGTACCAAAGTAATCCAGGAGTGGATCACTGGAGAGCGGTCAAGAACATCCTGAAATACCTGAAAAGGACTAAGGATATGTTTCTCGTATATGGAGGTGACAAAGAGCTAGTCGTAAACGGTTACGTCGATGCAAGCTTTGACACTAATCCGGACGGTTCTAAATCGCAAACCGGATACGTGTTTTTATTAAATGGTGGAGTTGTAAGTTGGTGCAGTTCTAAACAAAGCGTCGTAGCAGGATCTACATGTGAAGCGGAGTACATAGCTGCTTCGGAAGCAGCAAATGAAGGAGTCTGGATGAAGGAGTTCATTTCCGATCTAGGTGTCATACCTAGTGCATTGGGACCAATGAAGATCTTCTGTGACAATACTGGTGCAATTGCCTTGGCAAAGGAATCCAGATTTCACAAGAGGACCAAGCACATCAAGAGACGCTTCAATTCCGTTCGGGACCAAGTCCAAGTGGGAGACATAGAGATTTGCAAGATACATACGGATCTGAATGTTGCAGACCCGTTGACTAAGCCTCTCTCACGAGCAAAACATGATCAGCACCAAGACTCCATGGGTGTTAGAATCATTACTATGTAATCTAGATTATTGACTCTAGTGCAAGTGGGAGACTGAAGGAAATATGCCCTAGAGGCAATAATAAAGTTATTATTTATTTCCTCATATCATGATAAATGTTTATTATTCATGCTAGAATTGTATTAACCGGAAACATGATACATGTGTGAGAGACAAACATAAAGTCACTAGTATGCCTCTACTTGACTAGCTCATTAATCAAAGATGGTTATGTTTCCTAACCATAGACATGTGTTGTCATTTGATTAATGGGATCACATCATTAGGATAATGATGTGATTGACATGACCCATTCCGTTAGCCTAGCACTTGATTGTTTAGTATATTGCTATTGCTTTCTTCATGACTTATACAAAGTTCCTGCAACTATGAGATTGTGCAACTCCCATTTACCGGAAGAACACTTTGTGTGCTACCAAACGTCACAACGTAACTGGGTGATTATAAAGGTGCTCTACAGGTGTTTCCGAAGGTACATGTTGGGTTGGTATAATTCGAGATTAGGTTTTGTCACTCCGATTGTCGGAGAGGTATCTCTGGGCCCTCTCGGTAATACTCATCACCTAAGCCTTGCAAGCATTGTAACTAATGAGTTAGTTATAAGATGATGTGTTACAGAACGAGTAAAGAGACTTGCCAGTAACGAGATTGAACTAGGTATTGGATACCGACGATCAAATCTCGGGCAAGTAACATACCGATGACAAAGGGAACAACGTATGTTGTTATGCGGTTTGACCGATAAAAATCTTCGTAGAATATGTGGGAGCCAATATGGGCATCTAGGTACCGCTATTGGTTATTGACCGAGAATAGTTCTAGGTCATGTCTACATAGTTCTCGAACCCGTAGGGTCCGCACGCTTAAGGTTTCGATGACAGTTATATTATGAGTTTATGAGTTTTGATGTACCGAAGGAGTTCGGAGTCCCGGATGAGATCGGGGACATGACGAGGAGTCTCGAAATGGTCGAGACGTAAAGATCGATATATTGGACGACTATATTCGTGAAGGAAATATGCCCTAGAGGCAATAATAAAGTTATTATTTATTTCCTTATAATCATGATAAATGTTTATTATTCATGCTAGAATTGTATTAACCAGAAACATAATAAATGTGTGAATACATAGACAAACAAAGTGTCACTAGTATGCCTCTACTTGACTAGCTCGTTAATCAAAGATGGTTATGTTTCCTGACCATGAACAATGAGTTGTTATTTGAGTAACGAGATCACATCATTAGTTGAATGATCTGATTGACATGACCCATTCCATTAGCTTAGCACCTGATCGTTTAGTATGTTGCTATTGCTTTCTTCATAACTTATACATGTTCCTATGACTATGAGATTATGCAACTCCCGTTTACCGGAGGAACACTTTGGGTACTACCAAACGTCACAACGTAACTGGGTGATTATAAAGGAGTACTATAGGTGTCTCCAATGGTCGATGTTGGGTTGGCGTATTTCGAGATTAGGATTTGTCACTCCGATTGTCGGAGAGGTATCTCTGGGCCCTCTCGGTAATGCACATCACATAAGCCTTGCAAGCACTGCAACCAATATGTTAGTTGTGAGATGATGTATTACGGAACGAGTAAAGAGACTTGCCAGTAACGAGATTGAACTAGGTATTGGATACCGACGATCGAATCTCGGGCAAGTAACATACCGATGACAAAGGGAACAGCGTATGTTGTTATGCGGTCTGACCGATAAAGATCTTCGTAGAATATGTAGGAGCCAATATGGGCATCCAGGTCCCGCTATTGGTTATTGACCGGAGACGTGTCTCGGTCATGTCTACATTGTTCTCGAACCCGTAGGGTCCGCACGCTTAAGGTTACGATGACAGTTATATTATGAGTTTACATGTTTTGATGAACCGAAGGAGTTCGGAGTCCCGGATGAGATCGGGGACATGACGAGGAGTCTCGAAATGGTCGAGACGTAAAGATTCATATATTGGATGATATGGTTAGGCCAAGGGGTCAAGCCCATGAGGCTTTAGATCGGTGCAAAAAGGAGTTTTGCGGAGGCCAGGGGGCCAAACGCCGGAGACCCTGGCGTCTGGCCCTGGGCCAGACGCCGAGGCCCGTGGCGTCTGGGCCAGACGCCAAGGATTGTGGCGTTTGGTCCTGGAGTCCGAGTGGGACTCTTGCCTTTCGGGCAAAACCGACTTTGAGGAGGCTTTTGCTCCAAGTTTCGACCCCGGGGCTCAACATATAAATAGAGGGGCAGGGCTAGCACCAAAGACACAACAAGTTGATCCACGTGATCTATTCCTTAGCCGTGTGCGGTGCCCCCTGCCACCATATACCTTGATAATACTGTAGCGGAGTTTAGGCGAAGCTCTGCTGCTGTAGTTCATCAAGATCGTCACCACGCCGTCGTGCTGACGGAACTCTTCCCCGACACTTTGCTGGATCGGAGTCCGGGGATCGTCATCGAGCTGAACGTGTGCTCGAACTCGGAGGTGCCGTAGTTTCGGTGCTTGATCGGTTGGATCGTGAAGACGTACGACTACTTCCTCTACGTCGTGTCATCGCTTCCGCAGTCGGTCTGCGTTGGGTACGTAGACAACACTCTCCCCTCGTTGCTATGCATCACATGATCTTGCGTGTGCGTAGGAAATTTTTTGAAATTACTACGAAACCCAACAGTGGCATCCGAGCCTAGGTTATTTATGTTGATGTTATATGCACGAGTAGAACACAAGTGAGTTGTGGACGATACAAGTCATACTGCCTACCAGCATGTCATACTTTGGTTCGGCGGTATTGTTGGACGAGACGACCCGGACCAACCTTACGCGTACGCTTACGCGAGACCGGTTCCCTCGACGTGCTTTGCACAGAGATGGCTTGCGGGCGACTGCCTCTCCAACTTTAGTTGAACCGAGTATGGCTACGCCCGGTCCTTGCGAAGGTTAAAACGGAGTCTATTTGACAAACTATCGTTGTGGTTTTGATGCGTAGGTGAGATTGGTTCTTACTTAAGCCCGTAGCAGCCACGTAAAACATGCAACAACAAAGTAGAGGACGTCTAACTTGTTTTTGCAGGGCATGTTGTGATGTGATATGGTCAAGGCATGATGCTGAATTTTATTGTATGAGATGATCATGTTTTGTAACCAAGTTATCGGCAACTGGCAGGAGCCATATGGTTGTCGCTTTATTGTATGCAATGCAATCGTGATGTAATGCTTTACTTTATTACTAAACGGTAGTGATAGTCGTGGAAGCATAAGATTAGCGAGACGACAACGATGCTACGATGGAGATCAAGGTGTCGCGCCGGTGACGATGGTGATCATGACGGTGCTTCGGAGATGGAGATCACAAGCACAAGATGATGATGGCCATATCATATCACTTATATTGATTGCATGTGATGTTTATCTTTTTATGCATCTTATCTTGCTTTGATTGACGGTAGCATTATAAGATGATCTCTCACTAAATTATCAAGAAGTGTTCTCCCTGAGTATGCACCGTTGCGAAAGTTCTTCGTGCTGAGACACCACGTGATGATCGGGTGTGATAGGCTCTACGTTCAAATACAACGGGTGCAAAACAGTTGCGCACGCAGAATACTCAGGTTAAACTTGACGAGCCTAGCATATGCAGATATGGCCTCGGAACACGGAGACCGAAAGGTCGAGCGTGAATCATATAGTAGATATGATCAACATAGTGATGTTCACCATTGAAACTACTCCATCTCACGTGATGATAGGACATGGTTTAGTTGATTTGGATCACGTGATCACTTAGAGGATTAGAGGGATGTCTGTCTAAGTGGGAGTTCTTAAGTAATATGATTAATTGAACTTAAATTTATCATGAACTTAGTCCTGGTAGTATTTTGCAAATTATAGATCAATAGCTCGCGTTGTTGCTTCCCTGTGTTTATTTTGATATGTTCCTAGAGAAAATTGTGTTGAAAGATGTTAGTAGCAATGATGCGGATTGGATCCGTGATCTGAGGATTATCCTCATTGCTGCACAGAAGAATTATGTCCTTGATGCACCGCTAGGTGACAGACCTATTGCAGGAGCAGATGCAAACGTTATGAACGTTTAGCTAGCTCAATATGATGACTACTTGATAGTTTAATTGCACCATGCTTAACGGCTTAGAATCGGGACTTCAAAGACGTTTTGAACGTCATGGACCATATGAGATGTTCCAGGAGTTGAAGTTAATATTTCAAGCAAATACCCGAGTTGTGAGATATGAAGTCTCCAACAAGTTCTATAGCTAAAAGATGGAGGAGAATCGCTCAACTAGTGAGCATGTGCTCAGATTGTCTGGGTACTACAATCGCTTGAATCAAGTGGGAGTTAATCTTCCAGATAAGATAGTGATTGACAGAATTCTCTAGTCACCATCACCAAGTTAGTAGAACTTCGTGATGAACTATAATATGCAAGGGATAACGGAAACAACTCCCAAGCTCTTCGTGATGATGAAATCAATGAAGGTAGAAATCAAGAAAAACATCAAGTGTTGATGGTTGATAAGACCACTAGTTTCAAGAAAAGGGCAAAGGGAAGAAGGGGAACTTCAAGAAGAACGGCAAGCAAGTTGCTGCTCAAGTGAAGAAGCCCAAGTCTGGTCCTAAGCCTGAGACTAAGTGCTTCTACTGCAAAGGGACTGGTCACCGGAAACGGAATCACCCCAAGTGATTGGCGGATAAGAAGGATGGCAAAGTGAACATAAGTATATTTGATATACATGTTATTGATGTGTACTTTACTAGTGTTTATAGCAAACCCTAAGTATTTGATACTAGTTCAGTTGCTAAGATTAGTAACTCGAAACGGGAGTTTGAGAATAAACAGAGACTAGTTAAGGGTGAAGTGACGATGTGTGTTGGAAGTGGTTCCAAGATTGATATGATCATCATCGCACACTCCCTATAATTTCGGGATTAGTGTTGAAACTAAATAAGTGTTATTTGGTGTTTGCGTTGAGCATGAATATGATTTGATCATGTTTATTGTAATACGGTTATTCATTTAAGTAAAAGAATAAATTGTTGTTCTCTTTACATGAATAAAACTTTATATGGTTACACACCCAATGAAAATAGTTCATTGGATCTCGATCTTAGTAATACACATATTCATAATATTGAAACCAAAAGATGTAAAGTTAATAATGATAGTGCAACTTATTTATGGCACTGCCGTTTAGGTCATATTGGTGTAAAGCGCATGAAGAAACTCCATGCTGATGGGATTTTGGAATCACTTGATTATGAATCACTTGATGCTTGCGAACCATGCCTTATGGGCAAGATGACTAAAACACCATTCTCCGGAACAATGAAGCAAGCAACAGATTTGTTGGAAATCATACATACCGATGTATGTGGTCCGATGAAAGGCTTACAGCAGGTATCATTATTTTCTGACCTTCACAAGATGATTTGAGCAGATATGGGGATATCTACTTGATGAAACATAAGTCTGAAATAATTGAAAGGTTCAAAGAATTTCAGAGTGAAGTGGAAAAATCATCGTAACAAGAAAAATAAAGTTTCTGTGATCTGATCACGGAGACGAATATTTGTGTTACGAGTTTGGTCTTCAATTAAAACAATGTGGAATAGTTTCATAGCTCACGCCACCTGGAACACCACAATGTTATGGTGTGTCCGAACGTCGTAACCGCACTTTATTGGATATGGTGCGATCTATGATGTCTCTTATTGATTTACCATTTTCGTTTTGAGGTTATGCATTAGAGACAGCTGCATTCACGTTAAAAGGGCACCATCTAAATCCGTTGAGACGACACTATATGAACCGTGGTTTAGCAAGAAACCCAAGTTGTCGTTTCTTAAAGTTTGGGGCTGCGATGCTTATGTGAAAAAGCTTCAACCTGATAAGCTCGAACCCAAATCGGAGAAATGTGTCTTCATAGGATACCCAAAGGAAACTGTAGGGTACACCTTCTATTACAGATCCGAAGGCAAGACATTCGTTGCTAAGAATGGATCATTTCTAGAGAAGGAGTTTCTCTCGAAAGAAGTGAGTGGGAGGAAAGTAGAACTTGATGAGGTAACTGTACCTGCTCCCTTATTGGAAAGTAGTTCATCACAGAAATCAGTTCCTGTGACAAATACACCAATTAGTGAGGAAGCTAATGATATTGATCATAAAACTTCAGATCAAGTTACTACAGAACCTCGTAGGTCTTCCAGAGTAAGATCTGCACCAGAGTGGTGTAGTAATCATGTTCTGGAAGTCATGTTAGTAGACCATGATGAACCTACGAACTATGAGGAAGCGATGATGAGCCCAGATTCCGCGAGATGGCTTGAGGCCATAAAATCTGAGATATGATCCATGTATGACAACAAAGTATGGACTTTGATTGACTTGCTCGATGATCAGCAAAGCCATGTTAAATAAATGGATCTTCAAGAGGAAGACGGACACTGATAGTAGTGTTACTATCTACCAAGCTCGACTTGTTGCAAAAAGTTTTTCAACAAGTTCAAGGTGTTGAATACGATGAGGTTTTCTCACTCGTATCGATGCTTAAGTCTATCTGAATCATGTTAGCAATTGCCACATTTTATGAAATCTGGCAAATGGATGTCAAAACTGCATTCCTTAATGGATTTATTAAAGAAGAGTTGTATATGATGCAACCAGAAGGTTTTGTCAATCCTAAAGGTGCTAACAAAATGTGCAAGCTCCAGCGATCCATCTATGGACTGGTGCAAGCATCTCGGAGTTGGAATATACGCTTTGATAAGTTGATCAAAGCATATAGTTTTATATGGACTTACGATGAAGCCTGTATTTACAATAAAGTGAGTGGGAGCACTACAGCCTTTCTGATTAGTATATGTGAGTGACATATTGTTGATCAGAAATGATGTAGAATTTTTCTGCAAAGCATAAAGGAGTGTTTTAAAGGAGTTCTTTAAAAAGAAAAGACCTCAGTAAAAGGCTACTTATATATTGAGCATCAAGATCTATTGAGATAGATCAAGACGCTTGATAAGATTTTCAATGAGTACATACCTTGGCAAGATTTTTGAAATAGTTCAAAATGGAACAGTTAAAGAAAGAGTTCTTGCCTGTGTTGCAAAGGTATGAAATTGAGTAAGACTCAAATCCCGACCACAGCAGAAAATAGAAAGAGAATGAAAAGTCATTCCCTATGCCTCAGTCATAGGTTCTATAAAGTATGCTATGCTTTGTACCAGACCTATTGTATACCTTGCTCTGTATTTGGCAAGGGACTACAATAGTGATCTAGGAGTAGATCACTGGACATTGGTCAAGAATATCCTTAGTAAGGACTAAGGAGATGTTTCTCGATTATGGAGGTGATAAAAGAGTTTGTCGTAAAAGTTACATCAGTGCAAACTTTTACACTGATCCAGATGACTCTAAGTCTCAATCTGGATACATATTGAAAGTGGGAGCGATTAGCTAGAGTAGCTCCGTACAGAGCATTAGAATATTTGCAAAATACATACGGCTCTGAATGTGACAGAACCGTTGACTAAGCTTCTCTCACGAGCAAAACATGATCACACCTTAGTACTCTTTGGATGTTAATCACATAGCGATTGAACTAGATTATTGACTCTAGTAAACCCTTTGGGTGTTGGTCACATGATGATGTGAACTATGGGTGTTAATCATATACAGATGTGAATATTGGTGTTAAATCACATGACGATGTGAACTAGATTATTGACTCTAGTGCAAGTGGGAGACTGAAGGAAATATGCCCTAGAGGCAATAATAAAGTTATTATTTATTTCCTTATAATCATGATAAATGTTTATTATTCATGCTAGAATTGTATTAACCGGAAACATAATACATGTGTGAATACATAGACAAACAAAGTGTCACTAGTATGCCTCTACTTGACTAGCTCGTTAATCAAAGATGGTTATGTTTCCTGACCATGAACAATGAGTTGTTATTTGAGTAACGAGATCACATCATTAGTTGAATGATCTGATTGACATGACCCATTCCATTAGCTTAGCACCTGATCGTTTAGTATGTTGCTATTGCTTTCTTCATAACTTATACATGTTCCTATGACTATGAGATTATGCAACTCCCGTTTACCGGAGGAACACTTTGGGTACTACCAAACGTCACAACGTAACTGGGTGATTATAAAGGAGTACTACAGGTGTCTCCAATGGTCGATGTTGGGTTGGCGTATTTCGAGATTAGGATTTGTCACTCCGATTGTCGGAGAGGTATCTCTGGGCCCTCTCGGTAATGCACATCACATAAGCCTTGCAAGCACTGCAACCAATATGTTAGTTGTGAGATGATGTATTACGGAACGAGTAAAGAGACTTGCCAGTAACGAGATTGAACTAGGTATTGGATACCGACGATCGAATCTTGGGCAAGTAACATACCGATGACAAAGGGAACAGCGTATGTTGTTATGCGGTCTGACCGATAAAGATCTTCGTAGAATATGTAGGAGCCAATATGGGCATCCAGGTCCCGCTATTGGTTATTGACCGGAGATGTGTCTCAGTCATGTCTACATTGTTCTCGAACCCGTAGGGTCCGCACGCTTAAGGTTACGATGACAGTTATATTATGAGTTTACATGTTTTGATGAACCGAAGGAGTTCGGAGTCCCGGATGAGATCGGGGACATGACGAGGAGTCTCGAAATGGTCGAGACGTAAAGATTCATATATTGGATGATATGGTTAGGCCAAGGGGTCAAGCCCATGAGGCTTTAGATCGGTGCAAAAAGGAGTTTTGCGGAGGCCAGGGGGCCAAACGCCGGAGACCCTGGCGTCTGGCCCTGGGCCAGACGCCGAGGCCCATGGCGTCTGGGCCAGACGCCAAGGATTGTGGCGTTTGGTCCTGGAGTCCGAGTGGGACTCTTGCCTTTCGGGCAAAACCGACTTTGAGGAGGCTTTTGCTCCAAGTTTCGACCCCGGGGCTCAACATATAAATAGAGGGGCAGGGCTAGCACCAAAGACACAACAAGTTGATCCACGTGATCTATTCCTTAGCCGTGTGCGGTGCCCCCTGCCACCATATACCTCGATAATACTGTAGCGGAGTTTAGGCGAAGCTCTGCTGCTGTAGTTCATCAAGATCGTCACCACGCCGTCGTGCTGACGGAACTCTTCCCCGACACTTTGCTGGATCGGAGTCCGGGTATCGTCATCGAGCTGAACCTGTGCTCGAACTCGGAGGTGCCGTAGTTTCGGTGCTTGATCGGTTGGATCGTGAAGACGTGCGACTACTTCCTCTACGTCGTGTCATCGCTTCCGCAGTCGGTCTGCGTTGGGTACGTAGACAACACTCTCCCCTCGTTGCTATGCATCACATGATCTTGCGTGTACGTAGGAAATTTTTTGAAATTACTACGTAACCCAACAATTCGGAGTTCGGAAAGGTTCCGAGTGATTCGGGTATTTTTCGGAGTACCGGAGAGTTACGGGAATTCGCCGGGGAGTATATGGGACTTATTGGGCTTTAGGGGAAAGAGAGAGGAGAGGTTGGGCGCCCCCCAAGGCCTAGTCCGAATTGGACTATGGGGAGGGGCTGTGCCCCCTCCTTCCTTCTCTTCTCTTCCCCCTTTCCTTGACTCCTACTCCTACTACTTGGAAGGGGGGGGGGGGAATCCTACTCCCGGTGGGAGTAGGACTCCTCCTTGGTGCGCCTCCTCCTAGGCCGGCCACCCCCTCCCTTGCTCCTTTATATATGGGGGCAGGGGGCACCCTAGGACACACAAGTTGATCTACGGATCGTTACTTAGCCGTGTGCGGTGCCCCCTCCACCATATTCCACCTCGGTCATATCGTCGTGGAGTTTAGGCGAATCCCTGCGCCGGTGGAGCATCATCATCGTCACCACGCCATCGTGCTGACAGAATTCATCCCCGACACTTTGCTGGATCGGAGTCCGGGGATCGTCATCGAGCTGAACGTGTGCTGAACTCGGAGGTGCCGTACGTTCGGTACTTGGATCGGTCGGATCATGAAGACGTACGACTACATCAACCGCGTTGTCATAACGCTTCCGCTTATGGTCTACGAGGGTACATGGACAACACTCTCCCCTCTTGTTGCTATGCCATCACCATGATCTTGCGTGTGTGTAGGAATTTTTTTGAAATTACTACGTTCCCCAACACATATGAGCTTGACGCGCAAATTTCTGACATCCATCACATCTGCAAACAATATCTTCTGCATCTGCGTGTGTTGTAAGCCAGTAAAATCCATGTCAAAAAGCCTTTGCAACAAGACACCTAGAGCTGACATGATGACCACAATCGCCAGAATGAATCTCATTGAGAATCTCACGACCTTCTTCAGGAGAAACACAATATTGAATAATGCATGTAATACTCCCCATGTGTAACTGGCCATTGACTATAGTCATGGACTTGGATCTCCTGTCAATCTGCCGGGCAATGGTTTCCTCTTCTGGGAGCTCTCCATGGGTAAGATGCCAGGTAAGGAACTTTCCATTCTGGGGTGGCATGAATTGCAGTCACCAGTTGTGATTCTGGGTCAGGAACAGCAAGGTCTTCCTCCATTGGTAACTTGACAGATGGGTTGTGCAAAACATCAAGGAAGACATTGGGTGGAACCGGCTTGCATTGAGAGCCCAAACGAGATATTGCATCTGCTGCTTCATTCTGTCGTCGAACAATGTGGTTAACCTGGTAACCAGTGAAGTAGCCAGCAATAAAAGTAACAACACGCCTATAAGCTACTGTAAGGGGGTCTTTAGAATCCCAAGTCCCTAAAACCTATTGAGCCACAAAATATGAGTCACCCAAACATCTGACCCGACTGAGATTCATCTCCTTAGCCATACGGAGCCCATGAAGCAAGGCCTCATACTCAGCTGCATTGTTAGTATAGGAAAACATGAGCCTCAAAACATAACAATACTTGTCACCTCGCGGAGAAGTTAGAACCACTCCAGCCCTCGAGCCTTCCAATTACTCTGTGTGTTCGGTTTATTCGATTTACATGGTTCGGTCTATATGTTTTTTGGTTTGTATGGTATTAATACTTCAATAAATACAGTATGGAATTAAAATACGATTCAGCTTCGGTATATACCGGATTATTTCGGTATGGTTTCCGTATATACCATAATAACCAAAGTTGTCGCAAATTTGAAAATGACATAATAACAATTTAAAAATTTATGACTCAAAACACGCAGTATTTTACACAAATAGTATATAAGTATATATATGCATGGATGGATTCATCCCTTGATTGTTATGGACGTGCTTAGCTTTTTTTAAAGAGAAAAATGACTATGTTACGAGAAAATTGTACCTGCTTGGTAGTGAATTTGAATCATGTACAAGAAAATGATAACTTGTATGGTTGTTTGCCTCAAGAAATATAAATTTATTTTTACTTTGGTTTATTCGGTTAACCATTCGGTTTTTCCGTATATACCATAACAACCGAAGTTCAAAACGGTATGAAAAGTTCATACCATACCAAAACCATAAACATAAAAACCGTAAAATTGGTTTGGTTCGGTTTCAAAATGCACAGAGTGACTTCCAATTGCCTGGAACCATCGAAGTGTATCGTCCAGTGTGTATTATCCGGCTTCTCTTCTAGGGCTTGCAACTCAGTCCAGTCGTTGATGAAATCCACCAAAGCTTGAGACATGATAGCTGTTTCGGGCACATTCTTCAAGTGCTGCGGACCAAGTTCAATGGCCCACTTGGCAACCCAGCCTGTGGCCTCCTTGTTCTGGATGATGTCTTCCAAGGGTGCTGAACTGACCATAGTGATGGGGTGCTCTTGAAAGTAGTGCTTCAACTTATGACTAGCCATAAAGACGACGAAAACCAGTTTCTGCCAGTGTGGATATCACTGTTTTGACTCCGTTAAGACCTCATTGTCATAATAGACCGGCCGTTGGACCAGATACTCCTTGCATTCAACAACGACTGCCACGCTGACAGCCTTATTATTTGCAGCAATGTACAAGAGCATTAACTCCTTCTCCTGAGGAGCAGCAAGGACAGGCGGATTAGACAACTGCTTCTTAAGGGACTCAAAAGCTTGATCTGCAGCATCTCCCCAAGTAAAACTGTCCGACTTCTTGAGCAACTGGTAGAGAGGGATTGCCTTGTCCCCAAGCCGGCTTATAAAACGGCTTAAAGTTGTGACCCGACCTATCAATTTCTAGACAACATTGATATTAGCCGGCTAAGCCAATATTGTGATGGCTTTGAATTTTTTTTCCGGGTTGGCCTCAATTCCACGCTCAGACACCAGGAAACCCAATAGTTTCCCTGCAGGAACCCAAAACACACACTTGGTCGGGTTAAGCTTCATCTGGTATACTCACAGGTTGTCAAATTTCTCCTTGAGATCGTCTAGCAACGTTTCCTTCTTCTGAGACTTGACCATGATGTCGTCAACATAAGCGTGGACGTTGCGGCCAATCTGCTTATGAGAACAGTTCTGAACACAACGCTGGTAAGTTGCACCAGCGCTCTTTGGTCCAAACGGCATAGATGTATAGCAAAAAGCTCCCAAGGACGTGATAAAAGTTGTTTTCTCCTGATATTTTTCCACCATCTTGATTTGATGATATCCAGAATAAGCATCTAGGAAACACAAGCATTCATTGCCACATGTGGAGTCAATTGTCTGAGCAATGCAACGAAGAGCAAACAGATCCTTGGGGCAGGCCCTGTTCAAATCTGTGTAATCAATACATCCGCCAAGTTCCATTTTTCTTCAGAAGAAGCACTAGGTTAGCAAACCACTCAGGGTGAAAAACTTCAACAATGAACCCGACAGCTAGGAGTCGGGCTACTTCTTCACCGATGGCCATTCGTCTCTAGTCGTTAAAACAATGAAGGAATTGTCGCACATTTTTCATATTAGGATCCACATTTAGGCAGTGCTTAGTGAGTTCTCTCGGTACACCGGGCATCTAAGAAGGTTTTCATGCAAAGATGTCTCGATTATCATGGATGAACTCGATGACCATGCTTTCCTATTTGGGATCCATGTTGGCCCCGATGGAGAACTGCTGAGATGAATCACCAAGGGTGAAGTCAAGCTGTTTAGTATCCTCAGCTGACTTGAATTTGAGCAGGGGATCGGACTCGGTAGTGAGTTTTTTCAGGGAGGCCATACGGTCGGGTCAACATTGGCTTGATAAAATTTCAACTCCTCCGCTGCACAAGCTGACTCGGCATAAGTGGCATCTCCCTCCTCACACTTGAGTGTGATTTTCCTGTCACCATCAACCGTGATGGTGCCCTTCGGTCCAGGCATTTTGAGTTTCAGATAAACATAGCAGGGCCATGCCATGAACCTAGCATAAGCCGGCAACCCAAACATGGCATGATATGGACATGTGATTTTGACCACCTCAAACGTCAGAAACTCTGATCTGTAGTTGAACTCAGTGCTAAAAGTAACTTCCAGGGATATCTTCCCAATAGGATATGCCGACTTTTCTGGTATAATCCTGTGGAGTACTTTAGAGGACGACCTGAGTTGTTTCTTGGATAGATTCATCCGTTTGAAAGTGTCATAGTAGAGGATGTTAATGCTACTCCCACCATCCATCAATACTTTAGTGAGGTTGTACCCACCAACTTGAGGTGCCACCACTAAGGCGAGGCAACCTGGGTTATCACGCCGTGGAGGATGATCCTCCCGACTCCAAGTCAGGGGCTGCTCTTACCAGTTTAAGTACTCTGGAACTGCCGGCTCAACCATGTTGATGCTCATTTTTGAAGTTTCCGGTCCCGTTTGCAAGTGCTGGTCATGAAGACATGATACTGTCTGTTGTTCAGTTGCTTTGGATTACTCTAAAATCTGGACTGATCCCCCTGGTTCTGATTTCCCCGACCAGAGCACTGATTACCGCCTCCACCAGTACCAAAACTCTGGAAGTCAGGCCCCTGGCCGCTAACCCCTGGAAGCTGGTGTTGGGGAAGTTACCATGTGAGCTGACACCTTGGAAGCCTGCTCTAGGGTTTCCTGGATGTCCACCGCTGCCACCACCGTGGTGATTATGTTAAGCCTGGTTTTAGAACTCCTGCATAATGAAACAGTTTTCCCACGAGTGGTTTGCTGGCTTATTGTCAAAGTTGTGCTTGGGACAAGGCCCCTTAAGAGCCTCCTCGTAATTACGAGGACGATTTCCATTATAAGGATGACCAGAGTTTTTGTTCCTCCACTAGCCCTTGAAAGAAGTATTAGTATTGGCAACGAAGTCTGATCCTCCCTCGAATTCTTGCGTTTGTTATTGCTACCCTGATTACATTGTTGCTAAAATGCCCATGGCTATTTTGCTGCTGACTCTTACCACCACCATTTTTTTTGCCCTTGCCAGATTTCTCGTCTTCTGAAGTTGGATCCTTTGCACTATCTGACTCAGCATATCTGGAAAGAACATCCATGATATCCCCCATGTCTTTGCCCTTCCGTTTGAGGCGTCCAAGCTTCTGGACTAAGGGCTAGAAGTGACATTTTTTTCTAGGACAAGGACGACCTGAACAGCCGTGATGCTATCTAAAGAATGAATAATCTCCACAACACGACATGACCAGTGATGCGCCGACTCGTCGTTACACTGAATACATTGCTCAAGATCAACAATCATCGTTGGTCACTTGTAGGTTCCTTGGAAATTATTGATGAAGCGCTCCTTCAACTCTTCCCAAGTATTGATTGAGTTGGGGGAAAGTTTTTCAACCACGTGCGAGCTGGCCCGTCCAACACCATGGTCAAGTATTTAGCATAGACCGCATCATTAATGTCCAGCATATCCATGGCTAACTCATAACTTTTAATCCACGCGGTCGGCTCTAGATCAACCGTGTAATTGGGGACTTTGCGAGGACCTTTAAAATCAGTCGGCATGCGCTCATTGCGTAAGGCAAGCACTAAGCACGATATCCCAATAGTCCTGCTACTCAGATCGGTGCCCCGGAAAGTTGGTTGGGCTGTGGTGGGTGAGGGTTCTGCCACTCCTAAGTTTGCTGCTTCCACTTCCCGCATGGCACGTGAAGTGTCGACGATCGCCTGTGCATCCGAAATTGTTGGTTGAGGCAGGTTCTATTGCTGCTCGTGCTATTGGTGCACACTGCTAGAAACTGCCAGGGATTTAGCGTGTCGACTCTTGCCGCGACTCTGGTGTGGGGTAGAATAAAGCCGGTGCTGACTGTGAGAGTAGTTCGCTTGCTGGGTGACCATAGTTTTCAGCATCTCGATGGTGTTCCTAGCCTCAATCTCGATCGAGTTGTTTCCCGTGATCGGAATCGCAACAAGATTGTGAGTCGCCGCCAATATATTTTCCACCGGGTTGGAGTAGTGACCCGTCGGAGTCTGGAAACGACGGGGGGGAGCAGAATCGGTGATGGTTGTTGAGCCAGCTTGGGCTGGCGCTGCTGAGTTGGCTGAAGCGATTGACCTGGCGGCAGCTATACTTGGGTTGTATTTGGAGGTACAATCTATGCTAATTGGGGTATAACCGGCTCACCAGGTGTACCAGTGCCTGCCCCTGGGACATGTGCGTCTTGCGGTGTGCTAAATAAATGTGTAGGCTCAAAACTAGGTGGCAACCGACTCTGATGCCTCCTCTAGTGGACTACATCTGACCTGTTTTGGCGGAAACTGAGGTGCAACGCCTCTGTCCTTAAGCGCTCGGTTTTGTCATGGATATAAGCTTGTAGCTCCGCCATGTGAGTATTTTCGGCTTTGATATCTTCCTGGATCTTAGCCATTTGCTTGTGAAGCTTAGTCACCTCTGTGTTGCGTTCAGTCAAGTTCTCTGCAGTTACTGGAGCTTTCAGGAGAGTTTCTAGAGCAGTCATTAGCTCCGCCAGAGCTTGAGCCGGACGCATCAGGAGCCGACACTGAAGTGTCAGTCCCTATCAGGCACTAGCCGCCGTGGAGTTTTGAACCGCCCCTGTTCCAGCCAAATTTTGGTTTCTTGCCATGTAGATCGCTGCACGACGCGGCGGCTCGACGGCCTCAGGAACAATCTTGTTGTCGGAGTAGCCCCCCAGTCAGTCATCGAAAAGCAGGAGAATCGTCTCGGTATCATCGACCGAGACACACCATCAGAGTAGACGAGAGTGCTACCGCTAGATGCGAAATTGCCTGTGAGATCGAATCCCTGAGTGAAGCCTATGAAGACATGAGACTTGCTTGCTTGGGCCCGACCAGGTCTGGCGTGACGAGCCGGCTCGATGATGTCGGTGGAGATGTCTGGCTCAAGGCCAGATTTGCTGATCACGCCGTTGAAAACGTGAATCTGGTAACCCACAAGTACAGGGGATCGTTTGTAGCCTTTTTTGATAAATAAGAGTGTCAAACCCAATGAGGAGCTAAAGGTAGAACAAATATTCCCTCAAGACCACGGATACAACTCTATGCAGAGTTAACGTTTGCTTTACCTAGAACGAGAATAAAACTAGAAGTACTTTGCAAGAATAAAAATACAAATGAATTGCAAGATAATAAAATTTAGTTGTTTAGTAAAAAGTTTCATGAGATTTAGGAGAAAATTTCGAATGACGATGCTTATCAAGAATGTAACATTTTGAGACAAATACTCGAAAGTAACCAACTTAGGGTTTGTTACCGGTGAGAAGCTCGTATGCCGTCTTGCCGAGTAGCTTGTGAAGATATATATGATTTGTTGCATGATAAGTTGTCTCAACCGCTTCCGCCCAAAAGTGTTTTGGCGTCTTGTACTCATCAAGCATCATTCTCGCCATTTCAATGAGCGGTTCTTCCTCTCAACAACTCCATTTTGTTGAGGCATGTACGTAGCCGAGAACTCATGTGAAATCCCTTCTTCGTCAAGAAAGGTGTCCACATTGGCGTTCTTGAACTCCGCTCTGTTGTCATTGCGAACCTTCTTGATCTTCACTTCCAATTGATTTGGGCCTTCCTAGCGAAGTTCTTCAAGATCTTTTGGACCTGCGATTTATCATCAAGAAAGAACACCCATGTAAATCTGGAAAAATCATCAACAATGACCAATCCGAACGAGTTACCACCAAGACTCTTGTAGGCATTGGGACCAAAAAGATCCATATGAAGCAACTCGAGTGGTCTTCTCGTGGTCATGATGTTCTTCACGGGATGACTTCCTCCAACTTGTTTTCCTGCTTGACAAGCACTGCAAAGTCTATCCTTGTCAAATATAACATCTTTAACTCCAAGGATATGATCACTTTTAATAAGGGTATCAAGATTTCGCATGCCCACATGACCTAACCGTCTATGGCACAACCAACCTTTAGAAGATTTAGCAATTAAGAAAGTTCTAGGTTGATCCTTATTAGTGAAATCAACAATGTATAGATCACCTCTACGTATATCGGTAAGGACCATATTATGATTATCTCTTCAAAACACTTGGCAATCTACTTTAGTAATAGGACATTGAAACCGAAATTGGCTAGTCTAGATACGGAAAGTAAATAATAACCAAGAGATTCAACGAGCATAACATTTTGTATGGAGCTGTCATGTGAGATGGCCAACTTACCAAGGCCAACCACCTTACCCTTTGAGTTATCACCAAAAGTGACATACTTTCGGAGACCATCGTTCTCAACAAGCTCACGAAACATATCCTTGTCTCCGGTCATGTGATCAGTACATCCACTATCAAGAACCCATTCCTTTCCTCCAGCCATGTAGCCGTGAAGGTTAGCCATAAGACCAAAGTGTCTCATAGACTCATCGAGATCAAAGTCACTATCATCATCCTCATCATAGTATCCATGTTCAACATCGTCTTGTGATTGATTATTACCTAGAGAGAGTGATTCATTAGATTTATGATCATGACAATGTGCATCTTTATGAATTCTAATGACTTCAGAGATGATGTTACTAATGATTTTGACATATCCTTTGGCACGCATAAGGTCACGAAGCTCACATAACAATCACCAAACTTAGGATCATTAGGATTCATCTTATTTAAAGCAATGAACTTTTGAAGAATCTCATCTAAATTTTTCAAGGAATAGTTTGGAAAGTGTTCCTCAAGATATCTCCATATGGTGTAAGCACATTCAAGAGTAGGCAAGCATGTAATCAAATTTCTAGGCAATCCTCTAATGATAAGATTGATAGTTCTAATATTGTGAATCATGTCAAGGGACTCATCGGGGGTAGGATGCAAAGGATCAACAAGGGGCGCACAAGGGCTAGCAATGTACTTGTTAAATTGATATTCACTGAAAATCTCAAGCATCTCATGTTTCCAAGCATTATAGAACTCTCCATGAAGCATAGGCACTCTACGTCTAATACTCCCAACCGTAGGCTCATCCATCTTCCTCCAATGGTGTTTAAACCAAAGCAACGGAGGCCAAAGCTTTGATACCAATTGAAAGGGATTGAGAAGAGGTGTCTAGAGGGGGGGTGATTAGACCCTCAACAAGTAAAGGTAGCAGTTTTTAAGTTCTTCAAGTTGAGGTTAGAGATTAGCACAATTTTAAACATTAACAATACATTCAAGCAAGCATGGCAAGAGTATATGAGAAGTGGAAAGTAAAGCATGCAATTTGTAAGAAAGTAAAGGGATGGGATTGGAGTGTGCAAATGCAATTGGAGACACAGAGATTTTTGGCGTGGTTCTGATAGGTGGTGCTATCGTACATCCGCGTTGGTGGAGACTTCAACCCACGACGGGTAACGGTTTTGCGAGTCCACGGAGGGCACCACCCATGAAGGGTCCATGAAGAAGCAACCTTGTCTATCCCACCATGTCCATCGCCCGCGAAGGACTTGCCTCACTTGGGTAGATCTTCACGAAGTAGGCGATCTCCTTGCCCTTACAAACTCCTTGGTTCAACTCCACAATCTTGACGGAGGCTCCCTAGTGACACCTAACCAATCTAGGAGACACCACTCTCCAAAAGGTAATAAATGGTGTGTTGATGATGAACGCCTTGCTCTTGTGCTTCAAATGATAGTATCCCCAACACTCAACTCTCTCTCACAGATTTGGCTATGGTGGATAGATGATTTGGGTGGAAAGCAACTTGGGAAGGCTAGAGATCAAGATTCTTGTGGTAGGATTGGAGTATCTTGGTCTCAACACATGAGTAGGTGGTTCTCTCTCAGGAAATGAGTAGTTGAAGTGTAGGCACGTTCTGATAGCTCTCTCTCAAATGGAGAAGGGGGTGGAGGGGTATATATAGCCTTCACACAAAATCTAGCCATTACACACAATTTACCAAACTCGATGAGACCGAATAGTGAATCTCGGTCGGACCGATCTGGTTCAAAACGTGAACGTTAGGATTTTCGGTGGGACTGACAAGGTCAACTCGGTGGGACCGATGTGCTAGGGTTAAGGCAAAACCTCATCTCGATGTGACTGGTTGCATGAACTCGGTGATCCAATTTCAGCAATAAGCAAATAGAGACTTGGTCAAGCAAACTCGATGGGACCGATTGCACATCTTGGTGAGACCGGAATAATTGCAACAGGAAACTGAGAGTTTGCAAGGCCATCTTGGTGAGACCGAGATCCTATCGGTGAGACCAAACTGATTAGGGTTTCTGGCAGTGGCTATGTCAATGAACTCGGTGGCGCCGGATAGATCAACTCGGTGGGGCCGAGTTTGACTTTAGGTTTTGGATATATTTGGAATTGAGAAAGTGGTTGAGGCCTTTGGAGCATATCACTAAGCACTTTGAGCAAGTAGACCATTAAGCAACACTTCATCCCCTTTTAATAGTATTGGCTTTTCCTATGGACTCAATGTGATCTTGGATTACTAAAATAGAAATGAAGAGTCTTGAGCTTTTGCCAATGTTTGTCCTTATCATCCTGAAGGGGTTCCACATCCTCTTGTCCTGCCACTCCAATGTTGAACTCATCTGAAATGCACTAGATAAAAACATTAGTCCAGCAAGAGATATGTTGACATTAATTACCAAAATCACCCAGGGAGCACTTGTGCTTTCAACATTGTATGTAGGAGAAAGGAGGCGTGACAATACATGACCCTAACCTATATGTACATACACGCTCAACACCCCCGATATTCCACCTCAGCACTCGAGGGGAAACCATGGGTTGTCGTATAGACGACCACAAGATCAGCGAGGGCCCAAGATAGACGCAGTAGCCCAATATAGAGCATCGAGTATCCAGACAGCCAGACCAGTCGGTGAAGCCACGCGGTCGATGGAGGAGCACGCCATCAGTGTGAGCCCAAGAGCCATGGTGCCACAAATATAGCGGAGGATCCGCTTCACCAGGGTCCAATGGGAGTCACGTGGAGCATGCATGTGAAGGCACACTTGCTGCACGGTATACTGGAGATCCGGGTAAGTAAGCGTCAAGTACTGTAGCGCACTGACGATGGAGTGATAGAATTAATGATGCATCCAGGGCAGGCGAGACGTCAAGTGCAGAGAGCTTGGTCTTCAAGTCGACACGCATGGTGGCAGGCTTGCAGTTAAGCATGCCCACGCGCTTGAGAAGCTCATGAGCATACTGCTGCTAATGAAGAAAGAACCCGTCAGTGCACCGTACAACCTCGATGCCAAGGAAGTAGTGCAGAGGCCCCAGATCCTTGAGGGAAAACTCATCTCGGAGACGAGCAGTGAGCTGATGAAGAAGTTTAGTAGTGGATGCCACCAGGATGATGTCGTCGACATAGAGAAGGCTATATGCAGTAGCCGCGCCCTGATGATAGATGAACAACGACACGCCAGAGCGGGTGGAGTGAAAACCAAGCCGCTTGAGGAAGGCAGCGATGCGCTGGTACCATGCATGGGGGGGGGCTGCTTGAGCCTGTAGAGGGATCAAGAAAGCAAGCATACATGATCCGAATGGGTGGCATCGACAAATCCGGTGGGCTGTTGGCAGAACACCTGCTTAGCGACGTTGCCGTGAAGAAAAGCATTGGGGATGTCCAACTGATGCATAGGCCATGCATAGACACCGCAAGCTGTAGGACAGTGTGGATCATTCCCGGTTTAACAACCTAGGCGAAGGTGTCGGTGAAGTCGACTCCAGCGTGTTGTCGAAAGCCACAGACCACCAATCATGCTTTGTAGCGCTCAAGAGAACCATCGGGGCGGGTCTTGTGGCAGAACACCCATTTGCCTATGATGACGTTGGTGTTAGGGGGCCGCGACACAAGTTGCCACATGCAGTTACGCTGCAACGCGTCGAACTCCTCTTGTATCACGGCGAGCCAGCGAGGGTTGCGAGGAGCAGCACGAGCTAAAGAGGGGACTAGCGAAGGTGACGAGGTTGACATGGTGCATGTGTACTCATCGGGCGCAGAGCACGAGTGGGACATAGTACACCAGCGCGAGCACGAGTTGTCATGTGGTGTACATCCACTAGAGGAGTGACGAGTGATGGTGGTGGCGAGTGATACGTCTCCAACGTATCTATAATTTTTTTATTGTTCCATGCTATTATAGTATCAATCTGAGATGTCTATTATGCAGTTATATGCAATTATATATCACTATTTTGGGACTAACCTATTAACCTAGTGCCCAGTGCCAGTTGCTGTTTTTTTGCTTGCTTTTAGCTTTTCAGAAAATCAGTACCAAACAGAGTCCATACGCTATGAAACTTTTTGACGATTTTTTCTGGACCAAAAGGGACCCTAGAAGCTTCGGAAGAAGACCTGCAGAGCCATGTGGGAGTGACAAGCCCGCAGGGCGCGCCCTGGGGGGTAGGGCGCGCCCCAGTCTTCTGGGCCCCTCGTGGCACCTCTTAACCTAATTTCACTTCTATAAATTCCCAAATATTTCCAATACATTAGGGAGCCAGCCGAAACACTTTTTCCGCCTCCACAAGCCTCTATTCTTCCGTGATCCCATATGGAGGCCTTCTCTGCAAGCACTCAAATTATAAGGAAATGACAAGTAAGAGTGTCGAACCCAACAAGGAGCAGAGGGAAATGAAAAGTGGTTTTCAGCAAGGTATTCTCTGCAAGCACTGAAATTATAAGTAATGAGTAGTTTGATAGTAAGGTAACTTGTAACAAGCAAGTAACAGTAACGGTAACAAAAGTCAGCAAGGTAGCACAATCCTTTTGAGGCAAAGGACATGCCAAAATAGTCTCTTATGATAAGCAAAGTGTTCTTGAGGGTACACGAGAAATTCATCTAGTCACTTTCATCATGTTGGTTTGATTCGTGTTCGCTACTTTGATAATTTGATATGTGGGTGGACCGGTGCTTAGGTGTTGTTCTTACTTGAACAAACCTCCTACTTGTGATTAACCCCCTTGCAAGCATCCACAACTACGAGAAAAATATTAAGATAAAGTCTAACTATAGCATTAAACTTTTGGATCCAAATCAGTCCCTTACAAAGTAGCGCATAAACTAGGGTTTAAGCTGCTGTCACTCTCGCAACCCATCATCTAATAACTACTCCACAGTGCATTCCCTTAGGCCCTAATAAGGTGAAGTGTCATGTAGTCGACGTTCACATGACACCACTAAGGGAAGCACAACATACCTATCATCAAAATACCAAACACATATCAAGTTCACATGATTACTTGCAACAAGATTTCTCCCGTGACCTCAAGAACAAAAGTAACTACTCACAAATGATAATCATGCTCAAGATCAGAGGGGTATTAAATAGCATAATGGATCTGAACATATAATCTTCCACCAAATAAACCATATAGTCATCAACTACAAGATGTAATCAACACTACTAGTCACCCACAAGCACCAATCAAGGTTTCGGTACAAAGATTGAACACAAGAGATGACTAGAGTTTGAGAGGAGATGGTGTTGCTGAAGATATTGATGGAGATTTCCCTCCCCAAGATGGGAGAGTTGTTGGTGATGACGATGACAATGATTTCCCTCTCCAGGAGGGAAGTTCCCCCGGCGGAATCGCTCCGCCGGAGGGCAAAAGTGCTCCTGCCCAAGTTCCACCTCCAGACGGCGATGTTTCGTCCCGAAAGTCCTTCTCTGAATTTTTGTAGGTCAAAATGACTTATATACCAGAAGATGGGTGATACGTCTCCAACGTATCTACTTTTCCAAACACTTTTGCCCTTGTTTTGGACTCTAACTTGCATGATTTGGATGGATCTAACCCAGACTAACGTTGCTTTCAGCAGAACTGCCTGGTGTTATTTTTGTGCAGAAATAAAAGTTCTCAGAATGACTTGAAAATCCTCGAAGACACGTTTTGGAATTAATAAAAAATATTGACGAAAGAATCAGCATCAGGGGGCCCAAGGGCGCGCCCCCTGCCTCGTGGGCCCCCTGGGACTCCACTGACCTCAACCCCAACTCCATATACTTTTGGGGAGGAAAAAATCAGAGAGAAGGATTCATCGCGTTTTACGATACGGAGCCACCGCCAAGCCCTAATCTTCCTTGGGAGGGCTGATCTGGAGTCCGTTCAGGGCTCCAGAGAGGGGAATCCATCGCCATCGCCATCATCAACCATCCTCCATCACCAATTTCATGATGCTCACCGCCGTGCGTGAGTAATCCCATCGTAGGCTCGCTGGACGGTGATGGGTTGGATGACATTTACCATGTAATTGAGTTAGTTTTGTTAGGGTTTGATCCCTAGTATCCATTATGTTCTAAGATTGATGTTGCTATCACTTTGCTATGCTTAATGGTTGTCACTAGGGCCCAAGTGCCATGATTTCAGATCTGAACCTATTATTTTTTCGTGAATATATGTGAGTTCTTGATCCTATCTTGCAAGTTAATAGTCACCTACTATGTGTTATGATCCGGCAACCCCGAAGTGACAATAATCGGGACCACTCCCGGTGATGACCATAGTTTGAGGAGTTCATGTATTCACTAAGTGTTAATGCTTTGGTCTGGTACTCTATTAAAAAGAGGCCTTAACATCCCTTAGTTTCCAATAGGACCCCGCTGCCATGGGAGGGTAGGATAAAAGATGTCATGCAAGTTCTTTTCCATAAGCACATATGACTATATTCGGAATACATGCCTACATTACGTTGATGAACTGGAGCTAGTTCTGTGTCACCCTATGTTATAACTGTTGCATGAGGAATCACATCCGACATAATTATCCATCACTGATCCATTGCCTACGAGCTTTTCACATATTGTTCTTTGCTTAGTTACTTCTCCGCTGCCACTGTTACGATTACCACAAAACTGCTACTGTTATTTTTTCCACCATTACCGTTACTTCCATACTACTTTGGTACTATATACTTTGTTGCAGATATTAAGTATTTCAGGTGTGGTTGAATTGACAGCTCAGCTGCTAATACTTGAGAATATTCTTTGGCTCCCCTTGTGTCGAATCAATAAATTTGGGTTGAATACTCTACCATCGAAAACTGTTGTAATCCCCTATATTTGTGGGTTGTCAATACTATTTTTTGGCGCCGTTGATGGGGAGCATAGCTCTATTCTTTGAGTCACTTGGGATTTATATCTGCTGATCACTATGAGGAACTTGAAAGATGAAAGAACCAAGATTTTTCCCTCAACTACGAGGGGAGGTAAGGAACTACCATCTAGCTCTGCACTTGATTCACCTTCTGTTTTGAGTAAACTTGCGACACATGCACCTACTATTGATTCTGATATGTCGCATGTTATTGATGATGCCACTTCTGCTATGCATGATGCTTATGATGAAACTACTTCTACGCTTGATAATATTGTGCCATTAGGTGAATTTCTTGATGAACAACTTGCTAGGGTTAGAGAGAATGAAATTATTGAAACTGACAATATTGATGAAAGTGATGATGAAGATTCTCCCCCTAGATATGAATTACCTGTAGTGCCTGAGGGTTATGTTATGGATGAAGAAACTGCTAGAGACCTTTTTGCTTGCAAAGATAGATATGATCTTAAGAAACTGTTAGCTAAGCTGAAAGAAAAGTCTCTGAATGCTAGAATGAAATATGACCCAGCTTTTGCTACTTCACCTATCTGTGTTACTGATAAGGATTATGATTTCTCTGTCGATCCTGAGTTAATTACTTTGGTTGAATCTGATCCTTCTTATGGCTATGAATCTGAAACTATTGTGGCACATCTTACTAAATTGAATGATATATCCACCCTATTTACTTATGAGGAAAAAATTCACCATTATTATATCCTTAAATTGTTTCCTTTCTCATTAAGGGTGATGCTAAAATATGGTTTAATTCTGTTGCTCCTGGTTGTGTGCGTAGTCCCCAGGATATGATTTATTACTTCTCTGCAAAATATTTCCCCGCTCATAAGAAACAAGCTGCTTTAAGGGAAATATTTAATTTTGCGGAAATTGAAGAAGAGAGTCTCCCACAAGTTTTGGGGAGGCTTCTCCGATCACTTAATGCTTTTCCTGAACATCCTCTCAAGAAAAATGAAATACTTGATATCTTTTATAATGGACTAACCGATGCTTCCAGAGACCACCTGGATAGTTGTGCTGGTTGTGTTTTCAGTGAAAGAATTGTTGAGCAAGCTGAATTGCTATTGAATAATATATTGAGCAATGACAATGATTGGACACTTCCTGAACCAACTCCTAAGCCAACTCCGAAGAAAAGGGGTATTCTATTTCTCAATCCCGAAGATATACAAGAGGCAAAGAAATCTATGAAAGAAAAAGGTATTAAAGCTGAAGATGTGAAGAATTTACCACCTATTGAAGAAATACATGGTCTTGATAACCCAACACAGGTAGTAAAGGTAAATTCTCTCTATAGATTTGATGAAGGTGATATCCCTCGTTATAAGTCTGCTAGCCAATGCTTGGATGAGTTTGATAGTTTTATTGTTAAATAAGGAAACTTCAATGCTTATGTTGGTAGACAATTGAAACGTAATGCTTATATGATTGAACACTTGAGTGATTATATGTATAGAGTTAAACGTGACCTTAAGCTTATTAGTAAACATGCATCTATGGTTACCACTCAAGTAGAACAAGTACTTAAAGCACAAGATGATTTGCTTAATGAATTAAATAGTAAGAATGATGATAATGATGTTAGAGTTATGACTAGAGGTGGTAGAATGACCCAGGACCCTTTGTATCCTGAGGTCCATCCTAAGAGAGTTGAGCAAGATTCTCAGAGAACTAATGTTGATGCACCTAGTCCTTCTAAGAAGAAAAAGAAAAACGATAGGACTTTGCATGCTTCTAGTGAACCTGTTATAGACACGCCTGAGAATCCCAATGATATTTCTATTTCTGATGTTGAAACACAATATGGTAATGAACATGAACCTAGTGATAATGTTAATGATGATGTTCATGTTGATGCTCAACCTAGTAGTAATAATGATGTAGAGATTGAACCCGCTGTTGATCTTGATTACCCATGATCAAAGAATCAACGTTATGATAAGAGAGACTTCGTTGCTAGGAAGCATGGTAATGAAAGAGAACCATGGGTTCAGAAACCCATGCCTTTTCCTCCTAAGCCATCCAAGAAGAAGGATGATGAGGATTTTGAGCGCTTTGCTGAAATGATTAGACCTATCTTTTTGCGTATGCGTTTGACTGATATGCCTAAAATGAATCCTTATGCTAAGTATATGAAAAATATTGTTACAAATAAAAGAAAGATACAGGAAGCTGAAATTCCCACCATGCTTGCTAACTATACTTTTAAAGGTGGAATACCAAAGAAACCAGGAGATCCAGGAGTACCAACTATACCATGCTCCATTAAAAGAAACTATTTTAAAACTGCCTTATGTGATCTTGGAGCCGGTGTTAGTGTTATGCCTCTCTCTTTATATCGTAGACTTGAGTTGAATAAGTTGACACCTACTGAAATCTCTTTGCAAATGGCCAATAAATCATATGCTATACATGTTGGTATTTGTGAGGATGTGCCTATAGTGGTTGCAAACGTTACTATTTTAACAGACTTTGTTATTCTTGATATTCCCGAGGACGATAGTATGTCGATTATCCTTGGTAGACCCTTTTTGAATACTGCAGGGGCTGTTATTGATTGCAACAAAGGCAATCTCTCTTTTCATGTTAATGGTAGTGAGCATACAGTACACTTTCCGAGGAAACAACCTCAAGTCCATAGTATCAATTCTATTGGGAAAATTTCAACGATTACTATTGGAGGTTTTGAATTCCCTCTTCCTACTGTCAAAAAGAAATATGATATTCTTATTGTTGGGGACATGCATATCCCCGTTGAGGTAACCTAGTGTTGTTCGAAAATTCTCCGGTTTTATGTTATTCGGAAGAAGTTTGTTAACAAGACTTGATCAACCTTGTTAATGGATTCCTTTTAATGAGCATGAGATGGATGAAGTTAGAAAGCACAACTCTCTGTACCCTCCTTTTACTTTCTGTTATTTAGATTAAATAAAGCAAAAATAGTATTTTATGTCTGTTTTTTGAATATCTATGCAATAAAAAAATACCCAAATAAAAGTTCTCCAAATGTCCTGAAAATAAAGTATGATATTTTGTAGAATATTTAAGAATTTCTGGCACTGAGAACACACCAGGGGCCCCACCATTTGGCCACGAGGGCATAGGGTGCACCCCCTGCCTTGTGGGCCCCTCGTGGACCCCTCCACTTATTCTAGCACTCACTCACTTCGTCTTCCTCCAGAAAATATCCTCCCATAGCCCAAACCCGTGTTCTAGCTCATCTTGCTGCCATTTTTGATCTCCTTGCTCAAAGCTCCATTCACAAAACTATTTTGGGGGATTGTTCTTCGGTATGTAACTCCTCTAATGGTCCAATTAGTTTTTGTTCTAGTGCTTTATTTATTACAAAATTTTGCTGCTAAGGTGACCCTGTTCTCGAGCTTGCATGTCAAATTTATATGGCCCAAAGTAGTTTTAATGCATGATATAGCCTCTAGGCACTTGTGGGAGTAGTTGCTATCAATCTTGTTGAGTTTGGCTCACTTTTATTTTGAGTCACTAAAAATTTCAAAAAAAAATAGAGAAGAAAAAATGCATAGGAAAATGTACCAAGGTGGTTCCTCAAGGAAGCAAGGACCAAGGCTCGCGATACGTGAGCCGGACGATGAACCACCAAGAGAAGCTCAAATGCGGCCTTGTGAATGGCCGTTAGAGGAGTTTATGGTCCAAGCCGGTTTCAAGGATGAATTTGACGCGTATGTGCATAATGCTGATCTTGAGGACTTCGTGTCAGATAAGTGCCTACAGTACCACTACCTCACTGATTCCTTTGTGAGGAGGTTTAAATTTACATCATCGCGCAATTCTCACACTGTTTTGTTTGATCTTTATGATAAATCATATACCATAGACCTAGAAGATTTTAATACTGCTGGTAAACTCCCGCAATGGGGCAATCTTAGTGAACCTTGCAAATCTGAAAATAAAGACTTTCTTGCTAGTATCACTGTGGGGGAATCTAGAGAAATCACACAAGCTACCATAGGGAGCATTCATTTCCCTTCCATACATTATTTTGCTCTCTTTATAGGTAGATGCATTAACGGTAAAGATGAGGCTTGTCACATGTGTGTTCTAGATCTTAGTGTCCTCAAGAGTGCGGTATTAGGTGATAAAAAATATAACTTGGAGGCCATTGTTGCACGAAGGTTGCATCTTAATGGTACAAGTGGAGATTTGTTTGGTGGGATTTATGCAACTTGTGTAGCTAATTATCTTGGTGTACCCATACATGGAAATGATATGGAGTTGCCTCCTGCTTATCTAGATTATAGTGCTATGGTTTGCCATCAATTTGTTGAGAGGAATGAACAGTTCCTCTAGTACCGACTAATCTTTGACAGACATTGTAATGTCCATGTTGCCCTCCCTGCTTCAGGCAAAAAGGAGATATGTTATAACAAGGGAGGAGGCAAACGAATATGAGAGGAGGACGGAGGCAGCTCGCCTCCAAGCTGCAGTTGTTCAGGCAGTAGTTGCTACATCTGAGTACAACCCTAGCTACGACTTTGGATATCCGCCAGGCCAGCAATGGCCATAGACCAACTTAGGCTAAAAGCCTAAGCTTGGGGGAGTACGTATTTCTCACCGACATTACATTCATGTTCACACACTCATTCTAGTTGTCGGTGCTCATACTTTTTCAGTGTACTATCCATGCTAGTTTATTTTCTTTTCTTGCTTTCTTCTTGTGTGTTCGAAAAACCTTAAGAAAAACAAAAAAAATTGTTGTAGCCTTTAGCTAGTTTACCTTCCATGCTTGTAGTAGTAATATTAAAAGAAAACCCAAAAAGATTTCTCGTTCTTCTTTTGCTTGTTGGGAGCTTTCCCATGTAAATAGTTTTATTTCTTTTTGTTTCTTTGGGGGTCGAGAGGAGAAGACCACGATGAAAATGTTGAGTGGCTCTCATATACATTATTGTTGATCTAACCAAGAGCCCATATTACCTTGTCTTATCCTTTTTATTAAATGCTTGCATATTCCAGCTTAGTCCAATGCATGTGCACTATTATTATTATCCACACCATTCGTTCATGCGAGTGAAAGGCAATAATGACGATATATGATGGACTGATTGAGATGAGAGAAGCTCGTATGAACTCGACCTATCTTGTTTTTGTAAATATGATTAGTCCACCGTTCCTGATTCAGCCTATTATGGATGAAACATGTTTGCAATGACACTTAGGGATTATAGTTGCTCATGCCATGCTTAATTAGCTAGGAGTTTATAATGGTTTACATTGCGTGCCAACATGCTATTAAAATGGTTTGATGTGGTATGATAGGGTGGTATCCTCCTTTGAATGATTCGAGTGGTTTGACTTGGCACATGTTCACGCATGTAGTTGAAACAAAATCAACATAGCCTCCACGATATTTATGTTCATGGTGATTTATATCCTACTCATGCTTGCACTCATTGTTGATTAATCTTAATGCATGTTCATGACTGTTGTCGCTCTCTAGTTGGTCCCTTCCCAACCTCTTTCTAGCCTTCACTTGTACTAAGCGGGAATACTGCTTGTGCATCCACTTCCATAAACCCCAAAGTTATTCCATATGAGTCCACCATACCTTCCTATATGCGGTATCTACCTGCCGTTCCAAGTAAATTTGTATGTGCCAAACTCTAAACCTTCAAATGAAATTCTGTTTTATATGCTCGAATAGCTCATGTATCAACTAGGGTTGTCTATATCTTCCATGCTAGGTGGGTTATTCTCACGATGAGTGGACTCCGCTCATCACTCACGAGAAAATGGCTGGTAACCGGGATGCCCAGTCCCATGCTCAAATCAAATCAAAATAAATGCAAACAAAACTCCCCCAGGATTGTTGTTAGTTGGACGACACCTGTTGTTTTGGACATGGATTGATGTTTGTTGGTGGTGGGGGAGTATAAACTTTACCATTCTGTTTGGGAACCGCCTATAATGTATGTAGCATGGAAGATATCGAGATCTCTTGGTTGTTATGTTGACAATGAAAGTATGCCACTCAAAATATTATCTATCTTTGTTTCAAAACTCGAGCTCTGGCACCTCTGCAAATCCCTACTTCCCTCTGCAAAGGGCCTTGATGTCTACTACACAACCTTCTTCTTGTAGACGTTGTTGGGCCTGCAAGTGCACAGGTTTGTAAGATAGTAGCAAATTTCCCTCAAGTGGATGACCTTAGGTTTATCAATCCGTAGGAGGCGTAGGATGAAGATGGTCTCTCTCAAACAACCCTGCAACCAAATAACAAAGAGTCTCTTGTGTCCCCAACACACCCAATACAATTGTAAATTGTATAGGTGCACTAGTTCGGCGAAGATATGGTGATACAAGTGCAATATGGATGGTAGATATAGGTTTTTGTAATCTGAAAATATAAAAACAGCAAGGTAACTAATGATAAAAGTGAGCGTAAACGGTATTGCAATGCTAGGAAACAAGGCATAGGGTTCATACTTTCACTAGTGCAAGTTCTCTCAACAATAATAACATAAATAGATCATATAACAGTCCCTCAACATGCAACAAAGAGTCACTCCAAAGCCACTAATAGCGGAGAACAAACGAAGAGATTATGGTAGGGTACGAAACCACCTCAAAGTTATTCTTTCGGATCGATCTATTCAAGAGTTCGTACTAGAATAACACCTTAAGACACAAATCAACCCAAACCCTAATGTCACCTAGATACTCCATTGTCACCTCAAGTATACGTGGGCATGATTATACGATATGCATCACACAATCTCAGATTCATCTATCCAACCAACACAAAGTACTTCAAAGAGTGCCCCAAAGTTTCTACCGGAGAGTCAAGACGAAAACATGTGCCAACCCCTATGCATAGGTTCATGGGTGGAACCCGCAAGTTGATCACCAAAACATACATCAAGTGGCACGTGATATCCCATTGTCACCACAGATAAGCACGGCAAGACATACATCAAGTGTTCTCAAATCCTTAAAGACTCAATCCGACAAGATAACTTCAAAGGGAAACCTCAATCCATTACAAGAGAGTAGAGGGGGAGAAACATCATAAGATCCAACTATAATAGCAAAGCTCGCAATACATCAAGATCGTGCCATAGAGAGAACACGAGAGAGAGAGAGAGAGAGAGAGAGAGATCAAACACATAGCTACTGGTACATACCCTCAGCCCCGAGGGTGAACTACTCCCTCCTCGTCATGGATAGCACCGGGATGATGAAGATGGCCACTGGTGAGGGACCCCCCCTCCGACAGGGTGCTGGAACAGGCTCCCGAGAGGTTTTTGGTGGCTACAGAGGCTTGCGGCGGCGGAACTCCCGATCTATCTTCTTATTCGATGTTTTTAGGGTACGTGGACTTATGTAGGCGAAAGAAGTCGGTCGGGGGAGCCTCGAGGGACCCAGGAGACAGGGGGCGCGCCCTCCTATCTCCTAGCTTCCTCGAACCTTCCCTAGCTTGAACTCCAAGTCTTCCGGATCATATTCTTTCCAAAAATCACGTTCCCGAAGGTTTCATTCCGTTTGGACTCCGTTTGATATTCCTTTTCTTCGAAATACTGAAACAGGCAATAAAACAACAATATGGGCTGGGCCTCCGGTTAATAGGTTAGTCCCAAAAGTAATATAAAAGTGTATAATAAAGCTCGTAATCATTCAAAACAGATAATAAAATAGCATGAATGCTTCATAAATTATAGATACGTTGGAGACGTATCAACACCAAGCTTAATTCCTGCTCGTCCTCGAGTAGGTCAATGATAAAAGGAAGAATTTATGAAGTGTGAATGCTAGAAGGTGCACAAGTTTGATCAATGATAATTTCAATCACCTTTTCTAGCATGATTATATGTCATAATAGTAGTTCATCTCATAAAACTTCTCACGAACAAGCAACAAGCAATTCACATGTTAAAGCATAGACCATAAACTTTCTTGAAAACTAGCAAACTTCATTCTTAGTCATCAAACAATTGCAATTCATCTTATTTTCAGGAAGGGTCTATGTCAGAGCTTTAATTTAGCAAACTTCACATACTCAACTATCATTTAGTCTTCCACAATTGGTAACACTCACGCAATACTAATGGTTATGGAGTTTTAATCGGACCCTAAGAAAGATAGGGGCCTATAGTGTTGCCTCCCAATGTATTCACCTTTGGGTGATGTCAACAGTAATAGTTCATGCTAACTTACATCCAATTGGATATATATATCCGGATCTTTCCAACACGAGGTGCTTGCCAAAGGATAAAATGAAAAAGGGAAAGGTGAAGATCACCTTGACTCTTGCATAAAGTAAAAGACACAAAGTAAAAGATAGGCCCTTCACAGAGGGAAGCAGAGGTTGTCATGCGCTTTTAGGGTTGGATGCACAAAATCTTAATGCGAAAGAACGTCACTTTATATTGCCACTTGTATATGGACCTTTATTATGCAGGCCGTCGCTTTTATTGCTTCCATAACAAGATCGTATAAAGCTTATTTTCTTCACACTAATAAATCATACATATTTAGAGAGCAATTTTTATTGCTTGCACTGATGACAACTTACTTGAAGGATCTTACTCAATCCATAGGTAGGTATGGTGGACTCTCATGGCAAAAGTGGGTTTAAGGATATTTGGAAGCACAAGTAGTATCTCTACTTGGTGCAAGGAATTTTGGCTACCATGAGGGGGAAATGCAAGCACAACATGTTTGAATGATCCATGACAATATAATTTAACTAAGATGTGAGAAAACATAACCCATTACGTTGTCTTCCTTGTCCAACATCAACTCTTTACCATGTCATACTTAATGAGTGCTCACAATTATAAAAGATGTCTAAGATAGTATATTTATATGTGAAATCTCTCTTCCTTCAATATTCTTTCATGAATTGTTCAAATGACCAATACAATGCTTGATAACCTTCAATAAATTTACAACCTCTACTTTTTAGATGTGAAGTCATTACTCCCCATGGGATAAGCAAATGAGACATATATAATTTCAGATTTATGACAATCAACTCATTCAACAATTTACTCATAGGATATAAGTGAAGCACACGATTAAATGACAAAATACTCCAACAAGATATAAGTGAAGATCAATGAGTAGCTAAATAATTATGTAACTATGCGAAGACTCTCTCCCATTAAAGAATTTCAGATCTTGGTATTGTATTCAAACAGCAAGCAAAACAAAATAAAATGACATTGCAAGGATAGCACAACTCATGTGAAGAGGCAAAAACTTAGGCTCAACCGATACTAACCAATAATGGTTGAAGAAGAAAGGTGGGATGCCTACCGGGGCATCCCCTGTTGGAAATATGCCCTAGAGGCAATAATAAAAGTATTATTATTATATTTCCTTGTTCGTGATAATTGTCTTTTATTCATGCTATAGTTGTATTATCTGGAAATCGTAATACACGTGTGAATACATAGACCACAATATGTCCCTAGTGAGCCTCTAGTTGACTAGCTCGTTGATCAACAGATAGTCATGGTTTCCTGACTATGGACATTGGATGTCATTGATAACGGGATCACATCATTAGAAGAATGATGTGATGGACAAGACCCAATCCTAAGCATAGCACAAGATCGTGTAGTTCGTTTTGCTAAAGCTTTTCCAATGTCAAGTATCTTTTCCTTAGACCATGAGATCGTGTAACTCCCGGATACCGTAGGAGTGCTTTGGGTGTACCAAACGTCACAACGTAACTGGGTGACTATAAAGGTGCACTACAGGTATCTCCGAAAGTGTCTGTTGGGTTGACACGGATCGAGACTGGGATTTGTCACTTCATATGACGGAGAGGTATCTCTGGGCCCACTAGGTAATGCATCATCATAATGAGCTCAAAGTGACCAAGTGTCTGGTCACAGGATCATGCATTACGGTACAAGTAAAGTGACTTGCCGGTAACGAGATTGAACGAGGTATTGGGATACCGACGATCGAATCTCGGGCAAGTAACGTACCGATTGACAACGGGAATTGTATACGGGGTTGCTTGAATCCTCGACATCGTGGTTCATCCGATGAGATCATCGAGGAGCATGTGGGAGCCAACATGGGTATCCATATCCCGCTGTTGGTTATTGACCGGAGAGCAGTCTCGGTCATGTTTGCTTGTCTCCCGAACCCGTAGGGTCTACACACTTAAGGTTCGGTGACGCTAGGGTTGTAAAGATATTAGTATGTAGCAAACCAAAAGTTGTTCGGAGTCCCGGATGAGATCGCAGACGTCACGAGGAGTCCCGGAATGGTCCGAAGGTAAAGAATTATATATATGAAGTGCAGTTTCGGCCATCGGGAGAGTTTCGGGGGTAACCGGTGTTGTACCAGGACCACCGCAAGGGTCCCGGGGGTCCACCGGGTGGGGCCACCTATCCCGGAGGGCCCCATGGGCTGAAGTGGAGAGGGGACCAGCCCCTGGTGGGCTGGTGCGCCCCTCCCTTGGGCCCCCCTGCGCCTAGGGTTGGAAACCCTAGGGTGGGGGGCGCCTCGACTTGCCTTGGGGGGCACTCCACCCCCCTAGCCGCCGCCCACCTTGGGAGATCCCATCTGCAGGGCCGGCGCCCCCCAGGGGGCCTATATAAAGGGGGGGAGGGAGGGCAGCCGCACCCTGAAGTCTTGACGCCTCCCTCCCCCCTTGCTACACCTCCTCCTCCTGTAGTCGCTTGGCGAAACCCTGCCGGAACTCTGCTGCATCCACCACAACGTCGTCGTGCTGCTGGATCTTCATCAACCTCTCCTTCCCCCTTGCTGGATCAAGAAGGAGGAGACGTCACGCTGACCGTACGTGAGTTGAACGCGGAGGTGCCGTCCGTTCGGCGCTAGGATCTCCGGTGATTTGGATCACGACGAGTACGACTCCCTCAACCCCGTTCTCTTGAACGCTTCCGCGCGATCTACAAGGGTATGTAGATGCACTCCCCTCTCTCGTTGCTAGATGAACTCATAGATTGATCTTGGTGAACGTAGGAATTTTTTTATTTTATGCAACATTCCCCAACAGTGGTATCAGAGCTAGGTCTATGCGTAGTTCTCTATTGCACGAGTAGAACATAAATCTGTTGTGGGCATAGATGTTGTCAACTTTCTTGCCGCTACTAGTCTTATTTTGCCTCAGCAGTATTGTGGGATGAAGCGGCCCGGACCGACCTTACACGTACGCTTACGTGAGATAGGTTCCACCGACTGACATGCACTAGTTGCATAAGGTGGCTAGCGGGTGTCTGTCTCTCCCACTTTAGTTGGAGCGGATTTGATGAAAAGGGTCCTTATGAAGGGTAAATAGAAGTTGACAAATCACGTTGTGGCTTTTTTGTAGGTAAGAAAATGTTCTTGCTAGAACCCTATTGCAGCCACGTAAAAGATGCAACAACAATTAGAGGACGTCTAACTTGTTTTTGCAGCAATTGCCTTGTGATGTGATATGGCCAAAAGTTGTGATGAATGATGAATGATATATTGTGATGTATGAGATCATGTTCTTGTAATAGGAATCACGACTTGCATGTCGATGAGTATGACAACCGGCAGGAGCCATAGGAGTTGTCTTAATTATTGTATGACCTACGTGTCAATGATTTAACGCCATGTAATTACTTTACTTTATTGCTAAACCGTTATCCATAGTAGTAGAAGTAATAGTTGGCGAGCAACTTCATGGAGACACGATGATGGAGATCATGATGATGGAGATCATGGTTTCATGCCGGTGACGAAGATGATCATGGAGCCCCGAAGATGGAGATCAAAGGAGCTATATGATATTGGCCATATCATGTCACTACTATATAATTGCATGTGATGTTTATTATGTTTATGCATCTTGTTTACTTAGAACGACGGTAGTAAATAAGATGATCCCTTATAATAATTTCAAGAAAGTGTTCTCCCTAACTGTGCGCCGTTGCTAAAGTTCGTCGTTTCGAAGCACCACGTGATGATCGGGTGTGATAGATTCCTACGTTCACATACAATGGGTGTAAGACAGTTTTACACATGCAAAACACTTAGGTTAACTTGACGAGCCTAGCATGTACAGACATGGCCTCGGAACACATAGACTGAAAGGTCGAACATGAGTCATATGGAAGATACGATCAACATGGAGATGTTCACTGATGATGACTAGTCCGTCTCACGTGATGATCGGACACAGCCTAGTCGACTCAGATCGTGTAACACTTAGATGACTAGAGGGATGTCTAATCTGAGTGGGAGTTCATTAGATAATTTGATTAGATGGACTTAATTATCATGAACTTAGTCTAAAATCTTTGCAAAATATGTCTTGTAGATCAAATGGCCAACGCTCATGTCAACATGAACTTCAATGCGTTCCTAGAGGAAACCAAGCTGAAAGATGATGGCAGCAACTATACGGACTGGGTCCGGAACCTGAGGATCATCCTCATAGCTGCCAAGAAAGCATATGTCCTAGAAGGACCGCTAGGTGAAGCACCCATCCCAGAAAACCAAGACGTTATGAACGCTTGGCAGTCACGTGCTAATGATTACTCCCTCGTTCAGTGCGGCATGCTTTACAGCTTAGAACCGGGGCTCCAAAAGCATTTTGAGCAACACGGAGCATATGAGATGTTTGAGGAGCTGAAAATGGTTTTCCAAGCTCATGCCCGGGTCGAGAGATATGAAGTCTCCGACAAGTTCTATAGTTGTAAGATGGAGGAAAATAGTTCTGTCAGTGAGCACATACTCAAAATGTCTGGGTTGCACAACCGCCTGTCCCAGCTGGACATTAACCTCCCGGACGAGGCGGTCATTGACAGAATCCTTCAGTCGCTCCCACCGAGCTACAAGAGCTTTGTGATGAACTACAATATGCAGGGGATGGTCAAAACTATTCCTGAAGTATTTTCCATGCTGAAGTCAGCAGAGGTAGAAATCAAGAAGGAACATCAAGTGTTGATGGTCAATAAAACCACAAAGTTCAAGAAGGGCAAGGGTAAGAAGAACTTCAAGAAGGACGACAAGGATGTTGCCGCACCCGGTAAGCCAGTTGCCGGGAAGAAGTCAAAGAATGGACCCAAGCCTGAGACTGAGTGCTTTTATTGCAAAGGGAAGGGTCACTGGAAGCGGAACTGCCCCAAATACTTAGCGGACAAGAAGGCCGGCAACACTAAAGGTATATGTGATATACATGTAATTGATGTGTACCTTACCAGTACTCGTAGTAACTCCTGGGTATTTGATACCGGTGTCGTTGCTCATATTTGTAACTCACAGCAGGAGCTGCAAAATAAGCGGAGACTGGCGAAGGACGAGGTGACGATGCGCGTCGGGAATGGTTCCAAGGTCGATGTGCTCGCTGTCGGCACGCTGCCTCTACATTTACCCACGGGATTAGTTTTAAACCTCAATAATTGTTATTTAGTGCCAAGTTTGAGCATGAACATTGTATCTGGATCTCGTTTAATACGAGATGGCTACTCATTTAAATCCGAGAATAATGGTTGTTCTATTTATATGAGACATATGTTTTATGGTCATGCCCCGATGGTCAATGGTTTATTCTTAATGAATCTCGAACGTAATGTTACACATATTCATAGTGTGAAACCAAAAGATGTAAAGTTGATAACGATAGTCCCACATACTTGTGGCACTGCCGCCTTGGTCACATTGGTGTCAAGCGCATGAAGAAGCTCCATGCTGATGGACTTTTAGAGTCTCTCGATTATGAATCATTTGACACATGCGAACCATGCCCCATGGGCAAAATGACCAAGACTCCGTTCTCTGGAACAATGGAGCGAGCAACCAACTTATTGGAAATCATACATACCGATGTGTGCAGTCCAATGAGCGTTGAGGCTCGCGGAGGATATCATTATGTTCTCACTCTCACTGATGACTTGAGTAGATATGGTTATGTCTACTTGATGAAACACAAGTCTGAGACCTTTGAAAAGTTCAAAGAATTTCAGAATGAGGTAGAGAATCAACGTGACCGAAAGATAAAATTCTTACGATCAGATCATGGAGGAGAATATTTAAGTCACGAGTTTGGTACACACTTAAGAAAATGTGGAATCGTTTCACAACTGACGCCGCCTGGAACACCTCAGCGTAACGGTGTGTCCGAACATCGTAATCGCACTCTATTGGATATGGTGCGATCTATGACGTCTCTTACTGATTTACCGCTATCATTTTGGGGATACGCTCTAGAGACAACTACATTCACTTTAAATAGGGCTCCGTCTAAATCCGTTGAGACGACACCGTATGAATTAAGGTTTGGGAAGAAACCTAAGCTGTCGTTTCTAAAAGTTTGGGGATGCGATGCTTATGTCAAGAAACTTCAACCTGAAAAGCTCGAACCCAAGTCGGAAAAATGCGTCTTCATAGGATACCCTAAGGAAACCATTGGGTATACCTTCTACCTTAGATCCGAAGGCAAGATCTTTGTTGCCAAGAACGGATCCGTTCTGGAAAAAGAGTTTCTCTCGAAAGGAGTAAGTGGGAGGAAAGTAGAACTCGATGAAGTACTACCTCTTGACCCGGAAAGTAGTGCAGCTTAGGAAAATGTTCCTGTGGTGCCTACACCGACTAGAGAGGAAATTAATGATGATGATCAAGGTACTTCGGATCAAGTTGCTACTGAACTCCGTAGGTCCACAAGGACACCTTCCACACCAGAGTGGTATGGCAACCCTGTCCTGGAAATCATGTTTTTAGACAACGGTGAACCTTCGAACTATGAAGAAGCGATGGCGGGCCCAGATTCCAACAAATGGCTTGAAGCCATGCAATCCGAGATAGAATCCATGTATGAAAACAAAGTATGGACTTTGACAGACTTGCCCGATGATCGGCGAGCGATAGAAAACAAATGGATCTTTAAGAAGAAGACGGACGCGGATGGTAATATTACCATCTATAAAGCTTGACTTGTCGCTAAGGGTTATCGGCAAGTTCAAGGGGTTGACTACGATGAGACTTTCTCTCCCGTAGCGAAGCTGAAGTCCGTCCGAATCATGTTAACAATTGCCGCATACTATGATTATGAGATATGGCAGATGGACGTCAAAACGGCATCCCTTAACGGCTATCTTAAGGAAGAACTGTATATGATGCAGCCGGAAGGTTTTGTCGATCCTAAGAATGCTAACAAAGTATGCAAGCTCCAGCGATCCATTTATGGGCTGGTGCAAGCATCTCGGAGTTGGAACATTCGCTTTGATGAGATGATCAAAGCGTTTCGGTTTATGCAGACTTATGGAGAAGCCTGCGTTTACAAGAAAGTGAGTGGGAGCTCTGTAGCATTTCTCATATTATATGTGGATGACATACTTTTGATGGGAAATGAGATAGAACTTTTGGACAGCATTAAGGCCTACTTGAATAAGTGTTTTTCAATGAAGGACCTTGGAGAAGCTGCTTACATATTAGGCATCAAGATCTATAGGGATAGATCGAGACGCCTCATAGGTCTTTCACAAAGCACATACCTTGATAAGATATTGAAGAAGTTAAAAATGGATCAGCCCAAGAAAGGGTTCTTGCCTGTATTGCAAGGTGTGAGATTGAGCTCGGCTCAATGCCCGACCACAGCAAAAGATAAAGAAGAGATGAGTGTCATCCACTATGCGTCAGCCATAGGATCTATTATGTATGCCATGCTATGTACCAGGCCTGATGTAAACCTTGCCGTAAGTTTGGTAGGAAGGTACCAAAGTAATCCCGGCAAGGAACACTGGACAGCGGTCAAGAATATCCTAAAGTACCTGAAAAGGACAAAGGACATGTTTCTCGTTTATGGAGGTGACTAAGAGCTCGTCGTAAAGGGTTACGTCGACGCTAGCTTCGACACAGATCTGGATGACTCTAAGTCACAAACCGGATACATGTATATGTTGAATCGTGGAGCAGTAAGCTGGTGCAGTTGCAAGCAGAGCGTCGTGGCGGGATCTACATGTGAAGGAGAGTACATGGCAGCCTCGGAGGCAGTGCATGAAGCAATATGGATGAAGGAGTTCATCACCGACCTAGGAGTCATACCCAATGCGTCGGGGCCAATCACTCTCTTCTGTGACAACACTAGAGCTATTGCCCTTGCCAAGGAGCCCAGGTTTCACAAGAAGACCAGGCACATCAAGCGTCGCTTCAACTCCATCCGTGAAAATGTTCAAGATGGAGACATAGATATTTGCAAAGTACATACGGATCTGAATGTCGCAGATCCGTTGACTAAACCTCTTCCGCGAGCAAAACATGATCAACACCAGAACTCTATGGGTGTTCGATTCATCACAATGTAACTAGATTATTGACTCTAGTGCAAGTGGGAGACTGTTGGAAATATGCCCTAGAGGCAATAATAAAAGGATTATTATTATATTTCCTTGTTCGTGATAATTGTCTTTTATTCATGCTATAATTGTATTATCCGGAAATCGTAATACACATGTGAATACATAGACCACAATATGTCCCTAGTGAGCCTCTAGTTGACTAGCTCGTTGATCAACAGATAGTCATGGTTTCCTGACTATGGACATTGGATGTCATTGATAACGGGATCACATCATTAGAAGAATGATGTGATGGACAAGACCCAATCCTAAGCATAGCACAAGATCGTGTAGTTCGTTTTGCTAAAGCTTTTCCAATGTCAAGTATCTTTTCCTTAGACCATGAGATCGTGTAACTCCCGGATACCGTAGGAGTGCTTTGGGTGTACCAAACGTCACAACGTAACTGGGTGACTATAAAGGTGCACTACAGGTATCTTCGAAAGTGTCTGTTGGGTTGACACGGATCGAGACTGGGATTTGTCACTCCGTATGACGGAGAGGTATCTCTGGGCCCACTCGGTAATGCATCATCATAATGAGCTCAAAGTGACCAAGTGTCTGGTCACGGGATCATGCATTATGGTACGAGTAAAGTGACTTGCCGGTAACGAGATTGAACGAGGTATTGGGATACCGACGATCGAATCTCGGGCAAGTAACGTACTGATTGACAAAGGGAATTGTATACGGGGTTGCTTGAATCCTCGACATCGTGGTTCATCCGATGAGATCATCGAGGAGCATGTGGGAGCCAACATGGGTATCCAGATCCCGTTGTTGGTTATTGAACGGAGAGCAGTCTCGGTCATGTCTGCTTGTCTCCCGAACCCGTAGGGTCTACACACTTAAGGTTCGGTGACTCTAGGGTTGTAAAGATATTAGTATGCAGCAAACCGAAAGTTGTTCGGAGTCTCGGATGAGATCCCGGACGTCACGAGGAGTTCCAGAATGGTCCGGAGGTAAAGAATTATATATAGGAAGTGCAGTCGACCATCGGGAGAGTTCCGGGGGTAACCGGTTTTGTACCAGGACCACCGGAAGGGTCCCGGGGGTCCACCGGGTGGGGCCACCTATCCCAGAGGGCCCCATGGGCTGAAGTGGGGAGGGGACCAGCCCTTGGTGGGCTGGTGCGCCCCCCCCTTGGGCCCCCCTGCGCCTAGGGTTGGAAACCCTAGGGTGGGGGGCGCCTCCACTTGCCTTGGGGGACACTCCACCCCCTGGCCGCCGCCCCCCTTGGGAGATCCCATCTCCAGGGCCGGCGCCCCCCTAGGGGGCCTATATAAAGGGGGGGAGGGAGGGCAGCTGCACCCGAAGTCTTGGCGCCTCCCTCCCCCCTTGCTACACCTCCTCCTCCCGTAGTCACTTGGCGAAGCCCTACCGGAACTCTGCTGCATCCACCACCACGCCGTCGTGCTGCTGGATCTTCATCAACCTCTCCTTCCCCCTTGCTGGATCAAGAAGGAGGAGACGTCACGCTGACCGTACGTGTGTTGAACGCGGAGGTGCCGTCCGTTTGGCGCTAGGATCTCCGGTGATTTGGATCAGGACGAGTACGACTCCCTCAACCCCGTTCTCTTGAACGCTTCCGCGTGATCTACAAGGGTATGTAGATGCACTCCCCTCTCTCGTTGCTAGATGAACTCATAGATTGATCTTGGTGAACGTAGGAATTTTTTTATTTTATGCAACGTTCCCCAACATCCCCAAGCTTAGATGCTTGAGACTTCTTGAAATATTATCTTGGGGTGCCTTGTGCATCCCAAGCTTGAACTTTTGTGTCTCCTTAATTCCTCTCATATCATGGTTTCTCTTTTTATCAAAAAGCTTCATCCACACCAAACTCAACAAGAAGTTGTAAGATAGGTTAGTATAAACCAATGCAAAACCTTATCATTTTCTAATGTAACAAATCACTAAAATTATTATTCAACATTGCATACTAAATGCCTCTTCATATTTAATACTCCTATCCTCAAATAGAATCATTAAACAAGCAAACATATGCAAACAATGCAAACATAATAGCAATCTGCCAAAACAGTACAGTCTGTAAAGAATGCAAGATTCATCATACTTCCATAACTCAAAACATTATGAGAAAAATACTATGTTGTATAAGATTTATCAGAGCTCAATATGCAAAATGTTTCAACATTATACCATTCTCTGACTTTTCTAGGGAATTTTTGCAACAGCGGTAAACTTTCTGTTTTCAAACAGCAACATGTATACTAGCAAAATAAGCATGGTAAAGGCTATCCTTGACATTTTTATTGAAACTAAAGATGAAAAACACTATTCTAAATAACAGCAAGCAAATACTAACAAAATAAAATGACGCTCCAAGCAAAACACATATCATGTGGTGAATAAAAATATAGCTCCAAGTAAAGTTACCGATGAACAAAGACGAAAGAGGGGATGCCATCCGGGGCATCCCCAAGATTAGGCTCTTGGTTGTCCTTAAATATTACCTTGGGGTGCCTTGATAATCCACAAGCTTAGGCTCTTGCCACTCCTTATTTCATAGTCCATCGAATCTTTACCCAAAACTTGAAAACTTCACAACACAAAACTCAACAGAAAACTCGTAATCTCTGTTAGTATAAGAAAATAAAACCACCACTTAGGTACTGTAATGAACTCATTCTAAATTCATAATGGTGTAATATATACTGTATTCCTACTTATATATGGTTCATACCCTCCGATACTACTCATAGATTCATCAAAATAAGCAAACAACACATAGAAAACAGAATCTGTCAAAAACAGAACAATCTGTAGTAATCTGTATCAGACGTATACTTCTGGGACTCCAAAAATCCTACCGAATTAGGAAGTCCTAAGAAATTTGTGTACCAATCCAGAGCAAAAAGAATCAGATCAGAAGCACGTTTCTGTAAATTAACAAAACTAATTGACTGGGTGCAAAAGTTTCTGATTTTCAGCAGGATCACCACAACTATCACCGTAAGCTATCCTAAAGGTCTTACTTGGCACTTTGTTGAAACAAAATCTATAAAACATGATTACTATAGTAGAATAATCACACACAAAATAGTAAAGGTAAATATTGGGTTGTCTCCCAACAAGCGCTTTTCTTTAATGCCTTTCTAGCTAGGCATGATGATGACAATGATGCTCACATAAAAGATAAGAATTGAAACATAAAGGGAGCATCATGAAGTATATGACTAGAACATTTAAGCCTAACTCACTTCCTATGCATAGGGATTTTTTGAGCAAACAACTTATTGGAACAATAATCAACTAGCATAGGAAGGCAAAACAAGCATAACTTCCAAACTTTAAGCGCATAGAGAGGAAACTTGGTATTATTGCAATTCCTACAAGCATATGTTCCTCCCTCATAATAATTCTCAGTAGCATCATGAATGAATTCAACAATATAACCATCACCTAAAGCATTCTTTTCATGATCTACTTGCATAGAAAATTTACTACTCTCCACATAATCAAAATTATTCTCATTCGGAATAGTGGTGGGAGCAAACTCAACAAAATAACTATCATGTGAAGCATAATACAATTGAAAACTAAAATCATGATGAAAAGTTTCATGGTTATCATTATTCTTAATAGCATACAAGTCATCACAATAATCATCATAGATAGCAACTTTGTTCCCATAATCAATTGGAACCTCTTCTGAAATAGTGGATTCATCACTAAATAAAGTTGACACTCTTCCAAATCCACTTTCACGTTCATCACAATAAGATTCAACATCCTCCAAAATAGTGTGATCACTACTTCCTAAAGTTGACACTCTTCCAAACCCACTTTCATCAATAATCATCATAAATAGGAGGCATGCTTTCATCATAATAAATATTCTCATGAAAACTTGGGGGACTAAACATATCATCTTCATCAAACATAGCATCCCCAAGCTTGTGGCTTTGCATATCATTAGCATCATGGATATTCAAGGAATTCATACTAACAACATTGTAATCATGCTCATCATACAAAGATCTAGTACCAAATATTTTAATGCATTCTTCTTCTCGCACTTGAGCACAATTTTTCTTTCCATCATTCTCATGAAAGATATAAAAAGATGAAGCATATGAGGCAAACTTAATTCCATTTTTTGTAGTTTTTCTTTTATAAACTAAACTAGTGATAAAACAACAGACAAAAAGATTCGATTGTAGGATCTAAAGATATACCTTCAAGCACTCACCTCCCCTGCAACGGCGCCAGAAAAGAGCTTGTAGACGTTGTTGGGCCTGCAAGTGCACAAGTTTGTAAGATAGTAGCAAATTTCCCTCAAGTGGATGACCTAAGGTTTATCAATCCGTAGGAGGCGTAGGATGAAGATGGTCTCTCTCAAACAACCCCGCAACCAAATAACGAAGAGTCTCTTGTGTCCCCAACACACCCAATACAATGGTAAATTGTATAGGTGCACTAGTTCGGCGAAGAGATGGTGATACAAGTGCAATATGGATGGTAGATATAGGTTTTTGTAATCTGAAAATATAAAAACAGCAAGGTAACTAATGATAAAAGTGAGCGTAAACGGTATTGCAATGCTAGGAAACAAGGCATAGGGTTCATACTTTCACTAGTGCAAGTTCTCTCAACAATAATAACATAGATAGATCATATAATAGTCCCTCAACATGCAACAAAGAGTCACTCCAAAGCCACTAATAGTGGAGAACAAACGAAGAGATTATGGTAGGGTACGAAACCACCTCAAAGTTATTCTTTCGGATTGATCTATTCAAGAGTTTGTACTAGAATAACACCTTAAGACACAAATCAACCAAAACCCTAATGTCACCTAGATACTCCATTGTAACCTCAAGTATCCATGGGCATGATTATACGATATGCATCACACAATCTCAGATTCATCTCTCCAACCAACACAAAGTACTTCAAAGAGTGCCCCAAAGTTTCTACCGGAGAGTCAAGACGAAAACGTGTGCCAACCCCTATGCATAGGTTCATGGGCGGAACCCGCAAGTTGATCACCAAAACATACATCAAGTGGCACATGATATCCCATTATCATGACAGATAAGCACGACAAGACATACATCAAGTGTTCTCAAATCCTTAAAGACTCAATCCAACAAGATAACTTCAAAGGGAAAACTCAATCCATTACAAGAGAGTAGAGGGGGAGAAACATCATAAGATCCAACTATAATAGCAAAGCTCGCGATACATCAAGATTGTGCCATAGAGAGAACACGAGAGAGAGAGAGAGAGAGATCAAACACATAGCTACTAGTACATACCCTCAGCCCCGAGGGTGAACTACTCCCTCCTCGTCATGGATAGCGCTGGGATGATGAAGATGGCCACCGGTGAGGGATCCCCCCCCCTCCGGCAGGGTGCCGGAATGGGCTCCCAAGAGGTTTTTGGTGGCTACAGAAGCTTGTGGCGGCGGAACTCCTGGTCTATCTTCTTATTCGATGTTTTTAGGGCACGTGGACTTATATAGGCGAAAGAAGTCGGTCGGGGGAGCCTCGAGGGGCCCAGGAGACAGGGCGGTGCGCCCTCCTATCTCCTAGCTTCCTCGAACCTTCCCTGGCTTGAACTCCAAGTCTCCCGGATCATATCCTTTCCAAAAATTATGCTCCCGAAGGTTTCATTCCGTTTGGATTCCGTTTGATATTCCTTTTCTTCGAAATACTGAAACAGGCAATAAAACAACAATATGGGCTGGGCCTCCGGTTAATAGGTTAGTCCCAAAAGTAATATAAAAGTGTATAATAAAGCCCATAATCATTCAAAACAGATAATAAAATAGCATGAATGCTTCATAAATTATAGATACGTTGGAGACGTATCAGGCCTATCTATTTACTTTTATGTCGAGTCATCATCCTCTTATTAAAAAAGCACTAGTTGGAGAGCACCACTGTCATTTGCATGCATTGGTATTAATTTACATTGAGTATGACTGTGACTGGATCTCTTTTACCATGAATTACAATGTCTAGTCAGTCCTTGATCTTCAGAGGTGCTCTGCATTTATGTTTTGCGGTCTCAGAAAGGGCTAGCGAGATACCATCTTGTTATATCATATTTGATTATTTTGAGAAAGTGTTGTCATCCGAGATTTATTATTATTGCTCGCTAGTTGATTATGTCATTGATATGAGTAAATGTGAGACTTAAATGTTATTGTGAATGTGGTTAGTTCATAATATTTGCTGAAAACTTGAATGCTGGCTTTACATATTTGCAACAACAAGATCAAATAGAGTTTGTAAAAGTTTTTCTTTATCACTTTCAGTTTGTCAACTGAATTGCTTGAGGACAAGCAAAGGTTTAAGCTCGGGGGAGTTGATACGTCTCCAACGTATCTACTTTTCCAAACACTTTTTCCCTTGTTTTGGACTCTAACTTGCATGATTTGAATGGAACTAACCCGACGCTATTTTCAGCAGAACTGCCATGGTGTTATTTTTGTGCAGAAATAAAAGTTCTCGGAATGACCTGAAAATCCTCGAAGACACGTTTTGGAATTAATAAAAAATATTGGCGAAAGAATCAGCATCAAGGGGCCCACACCTTGTCCACGAGGGTGTAGGGCGCCCCCCGGGGCGCGCCCCCTGTCTCGTGGGTCCCCTGGGACTCCACGACCTCAACCCCAACTCCATATATTCACTTTCGGGGAGGAGAAAAATCAGAGAGAAGGATTCATCGCGTTTTACGATACAGAGCCGCCGCCAAGCCCTAATCTTCCTCGGGAGGGCTGATCTGGAGTCCGTTCGGGGCTCCGAAGAGGGGAATCGATTGCCATCGTCATCATCAACCATCCTCCATCACCAATTTCATGATGCTCACCGCCGTGCGTGAGTAATCCCATCGTAGGCTTGCCGGGTGGTGATGGGTTGGATGAGATTTACCATGTAATCGAGTTAGTTTTGTTAGGGTTTGATCCCTAGTATCCATTATGTTCTAAGATTGATGTTGCTATGAATTTGCTCTGCTTAATGCTTGTCACTAGGGCCCGAGTGCCATGATTTTAGATCTGAACCTATTATGTTTTCATGAATATATGTGAGTTCTTGATCCTATCTTGCAAGTCAATAGTCACCTACTATGTGTTATGACCCGGCAACCCCGAAGTGACAATAATCGGAACCACTCCCGGTGATGACCATAGTTTGAGGAGTTCATGTATTCACTAAGTGTTAATGCTTTGGTCCTGTACTCTATTAAAAGGAGGCCTTAAGATTCCTTAGTTTCCAATAGGACCCCGCTGCCACGGGAGGGTAGGACAAAAGATGTCATGCAAGTTCTTTTCCATAAGCACGTATGACTATATTCAGAATACATGCCTACATTACATTGATGAACTGGAGCTAGTTCCGTGTCACCCTATGTTATAACTGTTGCATGAGGAATCGCATCCGACATAATTATCCATCACTGATCCATTGCCTACGAGATTTTCACATATTGTTCTTTGCTTAGTTACTTCTCCGTTGTCGCTGTTACGATTACTACAAAACTGCTACTATTACTTTTGCCACCGTTACCGTTACTTTCATACTACTTTACTACTAAATACTTTGCTACAGATATTAAGTCTTTCAGGTGTGGTTGAATTGACAACTCAGCTGCTAATACTTGAGAATATTCTTTGACTCCTCTTGTGTCGAATCAATAAATTTGGGTTGAATACTCTACCCTTGAGAACTGTTGCGCTCTCCTATACTTGTGTGTTATCAATGGGCACCAGAGGTGGGACGAGGAGGGCACAACCCACCAGGATGCGCCTGGGCTCCCTGGCGCGCCCAGGTGGGTTGTACCCACCTGGTGGGCCCCCTCTGTTAGTTATTTGCTCCAATAATTCTTATTTATTCCATAAAAAATCACCGTGAAGTTTCAGCTTATTTGGAGTTGTGCAGAATAGGTAGCTCTGACGTGCTTTTTCAGGTCTAGAATTCCAGCTGCCGGTATTCTCCCTCTTTGTGTAAACCTTGCATATTATGAGAGAAAAGACATTAGAATTACTCCCAAAAGCATTATTATGCATGAAAACATTATAAATAACAGTAGCAAAACATGATGCAAAATGGACATAGCAGGCAGGAGTCAGTCTACTTGTCTTGGACGTCATGCCTATATTCATGATCAGTGCCTTGAATGTCATAATAATTATGCGCTTTTCTATCAATTACCCAACAATAATTTGTTTACCCACTGTATGCTATGCTCAAGAGAGAAGCCTCTAGTGAAAACTATGGCCCCTGGGTCTATCTTTTATCATATATAAAATCCAAAAATACCTTGCTGCAATTTATTTACTGTTATTTTATTTTGTGTTTTTAATCTATCTATCTATCACTATGAGATTTGATCCTTGCAATTAACCGCCAAGGGATTGACAACCCCCTTTTTTACGTTGGGTGCAAGTATTTGCTTTTGTGTGTCTAGGTGCTGCTAACGAGGTTCTGTGTGGTTCTCCTAGTGGATTAATAATCTTGGTTCTTAACTAGGGGAAATACTTATCTCTACTGTACTTCTTCATCCTCTCCTCTTCGAGGAAATCCCAATGCAGCTCACAGGTAGCAGCAAGCTCGTCATAGATCCAGGACCTGCAAGCGGCAAGCGGGAAGGGCTCGGAGAGGATACAGCCGAGGAGCCCGCGACTACGTCTGAAGAGGCTCCCATGCTTGGAGAGGCCGGCGAGGCGGCCGCACCCAAGGAGGCTGGTGAGGTGGCTGCGCCCGAGGGGTTGGCGATGCGACCGTTGAAGGGGTCAGTGAGGTGGTCGTGCCCGAGGGGGCCAGTGAGGTGGTCGCACCGAAGGGGGCGGCGAGGCGAATGCGCCTGAGGGAGCTGCGCCTGCGGCTGTGGCCCACTCCGGCTAGGACGCTAGGACTGGAGCGCGTCGAGGGGGAGCGATGAAGATGCCGCTGGTGGTGGTACCCGGTGAAAGGGAAAAACTTCCTCGTCGAAGTAAACGTGTCATGAGGTGAACACGCGGTGGGAAACGTGATCGTAGCACCGGTAACCTTTGGTGTTGGGAGGGTAACCGAGGAAGATGCAAGCGAGGGAGCATGGGGCGAGCTTGTGAGGGGTGGTGGAGGCGATGCTAGGGTAACAAAGGCACCCAAAAACACGAAGGTCATCATACGAGGGAGAAGTGCCGAAGAGAGGCTGGTGGGGAGCGTAGTTCCAACGAGTGCGACATGGACGCATGTTAAGTAGAAGGGATGTGGTGGCAGTGCGTCGGGCCAAAACTGAGGAGGCACGTTAGCATGAAAGAGAAGGGTGCGAACACAATCACTGAGAGGCAGAGCACACGTTCAGCGCAGCCGTTCTGCTGAGATGTGTATGGGAATGTGAGGCGAAAGATGGTGCCATGTGGTGCGAGAAGTGTACGAACGACAATATTGTCAAATTCTTTCCCGTTATCAATTTGGAGTGCATGTATGGGACGACTAAATTGTGTGAAGACGTAGGCATCAAATGTTGTAAGCATCGCGAGTGCATCAGACTTGCGACGTAAAGGAAATGTCCATACATAATGTGAGAAATCATCTAAAATCACGTGGTAATAAAGATATCCAGTGTTATTCGCGATCGGAGATGCCCATACATCGCTATGAAGTTATTGAAACGAAAAAGAAGATATGGTGGTGGATGCACTAAAAGGAAGACGAACATGCTTTCCGATATGGCAAGCATGACAAGTATGATCATCGATCTTATCACATGTGAATGAAAAACTCTGAAGGATATGATGAACTACGGCTAAATTTGGATGACCCAAACGAGCATGCCAAAGGTCGACATCGACAGAGAGGGCGATTGGTGCGGGATTGGCGGTGGAGGATGAGTGCACCGGGTAGAGCTCGTCTGGGCTTCCACATCGGTGAAGAACCATCCATGTACGGGAGCCCTTAACAGAAAAAACCGATTTCGTCAAATTCAACAATAATAGGATTTTCACGAGTAAAAGAACGAAGAGAGACAAGATTCTTGATTGGTGCGAGTGAGACAAGAATGTTAGACATAGATAATGCCATGGATGTAGATTAAAAAGAACTATGACCGATATGTGTGATAGGTAAAGAACAACCATCGCCTACAATGATGCAAGTGGAGGTGTTAGCCGTATAGGAAGAGATGAGGTTACCGGGATGTGATGACATGTGGGTGGTAGCGCCTGTGTCCAGTCCATGTACCATTCGCCACCATCGCAGTAGTTACTCGGTGAAGGAGCCGAGTGCAGTGCCGCAAATGGAGCGGGATCCCATGGTGTGGGGGTCGGCGGCATGACAGGGCCCTGGTAGGGCTGGGGTGGTGGCGGCAGTGGGTAGCCACCCGTCATCGATAGCGCGGGGATTGGTGGGTAGCCGCCACCGAGCTGCTGGTGCAACGCCATCGGGTGCGCCTAATGGCCCGTTGGGCGCGGACCGACGAGACTCGGTGCAGGGCCGTGTGACATGTGGTAGGCGTGGACCACTCCGGTCCACGGGCTGGGGCCGACGAGAGGCTTGGGAGCGACACAGAGGAATGAGTTAGGGGAGTCCATGGCGGCAATAGCAGATGGAGATGGGAGAAAGTGGTGCATCGGCTTTGGTGGATTAGGGTTAGGTTTTTTTTTGGGAGATGAGAAGGGAGGGGAGAGGCAGTGGCGGCAGTAGGAGTGGTGGCTGTGGTGGGGAGAGGAAGGGGCGGTTGTGCCAGGTTGCGGCGGCGACGGCTAGAGGTAGCGACGGGGGCAAGGTGCGGTGGCGACAAGGAGGGGAATCTTAGATGAGAAGGAAGAGAGAGAGGCATCGACGGCAGTAGGGCGGCGGCTGCGGTGAGGAGAGGAAGGGGCGGCGGCGTCAGGTTGCGGTGGCAGCGGCTAGGTGCGGCAGCGGGAGGAGCGAAAGCTAGATCACAGGAGAGAAAATGGAAACTGATACCATGTTGTTAGGAAAGATGGGATTGCATGTGACGCAATTGATTGATCACGTGCAAGTGCACATATATGGGTAGAAGGGTGCACGACCTCGACTTGTCTCTCAAGCTATACACTATATGTAGGAGAGAAGAGGCGTGACAATACATGACCCTAATCTATATGTATATACACGTTGAACACACAAGCTTGTTGGCATCCTCATCCACCAGACCTTGAAGGTGAGATGAAGAAACCCGACAAGTGCTTCAGCGCAACCCCAAAAAGTGCAGGGCAAGGGGCCAATCACATACAATAGCATCTGCTCCATTAACACATTGTTACCTTGTTGAAGGCATTAGCCGGATATGTTTAGACTAGTTCTTTCGAGTGAAAACATAGATTCTGACTTTTCGTGGTTGCGCCCGGAGACGGCGACACTCGAGCGTCACTCCCTTTTTGAAGGCGTTGCTATTGAAAAACCTCGTTATCCTTGTGGTGTCATGAGATGATTTGTATGGATATAGTCATTGTTGTAGTTGTTTAGGCATAAGTTTGGTCTTATATGACTTTGAATTTGCTGGCGGTTTTTTATGTGTGCACATTAATGTAAGTTGTGTGCATTTTAATTATGCAAAAGTTTTGTTGTGTGCTTATTATGTTTGTATCTATTTAATGCTTCATTTTGAATCAATAAAATCCATCATCATTTGTTGCTTCATAGTACGTTCTTACTTTCGGGGAAACGGAGTAGACAGATGCGATAAGAACAGCCGGAGATTCTCTTGGGGCGGAGCACGGATACTCAACACATGTTAATTTTGTCGTCCCAGTGCTTCGTCAACGAACTGTATCCTCAATCCGCATCGCCGGTAAGAAAAATAAGGAGTCGTATCGTTTTCGCAACGCAGGCTCACGTAAATCACATTTTTGTCTCATGGGAGGTCGCTGCCAAATGGCATGGCGTGGCACATTTCAGCAAGTCGAGGCCACGTCTTGACCCGGCTACAGCAGCCGCACCGAAGCACGTGGCACGGTCACGGGGAATTTTCGACGCATCGCTAGGTCCAAGATCTTCGGCCGGAATAAGATTATTCAGGAGGAAATGTTCCACCCCCTCGACCAAAACAACAGTTGGTAAGGTAATAATTAGCCTGCCCGGTGAGCATCTCCAACACACGATGATGAAAAAATTGATGATGTAAAAACTGTTATCCTGCCTGTAATGGGTAGTATCATAAGTTGACTGTTGGTTTAACAGATGACCAGGAATTACGTAGTAGTAGTAGATTGTAGATAGTAGATAGTAAATGTACATGTAAAAGTGATGCCCTTGAAACGATCACTTAGACATGATTCATTGCACATTTTGAACTTTCGAACTCTAGTTGAACACTAAACAATTCAAACAACATAACTATATTGTACTATGATAGACTGACACTACTACCGACATACTTTAACAATAGATCATCACAGACCATGACACTTACAAAACATAATTCATCGTCGTCGTCGTCGAGGTTGATCACCCCTGGTAGGCCTTCGGACGGGCCTGCCTTATGTTGATTACCTATAAATGGCATTACCTCCTCGTCGTCGTCCAAGCTCTCTGTGTTCAATTCGGTCGTCCAATAGCCAGAGTTGATAGATCGGCGGCTAAATCGGCATGGATTTGGATGACGATGGAATGGCGGCTCAGAGGGTGACAACAGGGACGCCATGAGGATCTTGGTGGCGAGGTGGATAGGGTTAGTCGGTGTGTGGCGAATGCGGCGTCGGGCGGCCGAAATCGGTGGCAGCGCCGACCAGAGGCGAAACGGCTACGCGCGTGGAAACTATCCGGGTCCATGATTGTGGGTTTACCCGCTCGGCTGTATTTTTGCGGCAGCTGCTCGGGTGCTACAAATATGTAGCCGCAGAAAGCAATTTTTTAGCCGCTGCCCAAACAAATTATATCACCATATGCATGTACATCATTTGTTGGAGCAACGTTTTTGTTCAAAGTGCCCTAAACAACCGTTTTTTCATCATCTGTTGAAGATGCTCTTACCACGTGCAGTGATGGTGCTCCAAGTGAGAGTGCCCTATGGTGTGTCTATGCATTGTGATGCCCTTCGACGCCCACCGGTGGCACACACGAGTCGGCTCGGTCTAGCGTGACCATCCACCCACGACACATGTGGTGTCGGCGTTAAGTGGTCTTGGATGCACGCTGCCTTTCGATTACGGTGTCGTGGTTGGGTCTTGGCTGACCAAGGCCGTTCGATTACTCCGGCGATGCCTCGAGTTGGGCTCTCTCTTGCACTGTCATGTCCTGCTGGCTCCCTTGTGTTCACTATGATTTGGTCGTGATGACCTTTCTCATTTGATCTTTGAGGGTTCTCAGAGTGACCTCTTTTTTACTCCCCTCATATAGCCATTACGAACTCTGGTTAACCTATCTTTTTTACTCCCCTCATATAGCCATTACGAACTCTTGTTAACCTATCTTATCTCTACATGATAAGATCGGTTTTCTCATTTGATCTCTCGGGGTTCTCGGAATGACCTCGTTTTTTTCCTCTCATGTAGCCCTTTTTTTTGCGAGAGAAATTTTCAATCTATTCATCAATCATGGCAGTATAGAGAACACAAGAGGTAATAAAAATCACAACAAGATCTATGGACCACCTAGCGACGACTACAAGCACTGGAGCGAGCCGAAGGCGCACCGCCGTCATCGCCCCTCCATCACCGGAGCTGGGCAAACCTTGTTGTAGTAGACAGTTGGGAAGTCATCGTGGTAAGGCCCCAAAGGACCAGCGCACCAGAGCAGCAATCATCGCCGATGAAGAGAGTTGTAGATCAAAAAGATCAAACCTGGAACCGCACCAACAAAGACGAACAAAAGTTGGATCCAAATAGATCCACTGAAGACCAGCACCGACTGAATTCCATGAGATTCGATCGAGAAACACCTCCACATATCCCCCGACAATGCTATTCGCACCATCGGGGCGGGGATACGACGTGGGAGACATTATTGCTACCGAGGGACATCGCCGCCCGCCACACAACCCCAACCAAGACGTTCAACCTAGCAAAAACGAGAGTAGGGTCCCTCCCGACG